>NC_092025.1:15299655-15469655 GCF_042242105.1 Pempheris klunzingeri
TGATGATGGGCGGTATGGCTGGCATGGGCGTGCCAGGAGTAGGGATGGGCCTAGCACACTCCATCACCCCAGGCGTGGTTCCACCCAAACAAGATGCCTTCGCTAACTTTGGCAGTTTTGGGAAATGAAGGGGTACAAATGTTTGTGTGCGTGTGTGTGATAGTGTGAGTGTGAGTGTGAGTGTGCATGTGTGACATTTTGAGAGTGTGAACCACTGAAGGACTGCTGTACTTGAAGACAACCTTGCATGTTTCTCTCTCTGCTTCTGCTCTCTTTGAGCACCCACTGGTGATTTGATGTGTGAAATGTCATCACACAGAGGACACCCCAAGGGCAGGGAAGGTGTCTAACCACAGCCTCTAGTCATTATTTTCTTGTGGGGAAAGGATCCTCGTCTGTACCCGTTTTATATATGAACTACAGTATACCGTTCACTACAAAGAAAATCAGTCCTAAAAGTTTTTCTCTAACTGCACAGAGAATTCAATCAGTGGGGTACACCCAAATGAAAATGGCTTTGCTGCCTTAATTCTGCATCACAGCCCGAGTTATTAAGTTTTATACAATTTCATTTTATACCCCTTGTGCAAACAGTATAACTGTATTGGTACCCAGGGTATACTGAATCCATACTCCAGCATGCTCCTCCAGCAGAGGGCAGGTTGGGTGTATGTGTTGAGACAACACTATATGGTCACACTTATTTTTGAGCCATATTAGGGTGAATGAATTGCATATTACATCCTATTTCTCTTGGTCTCCCCATCTCCTTTTTTTATCAGGCTTTCACAATAATAAGTCCTTGTGTAGTCGGACACCCATGCTGATATTTGTTGAACATGAGAGAAGCCTTGAACTGCTCAGAACAATGGTACCTAAAATACTGTCGGCTCTTAATATTACAATAATCTGTCAAAAGTGATGCTTGTCCTCTACCTTCCAGTTTTTCATTAAGGTTAAGGATCGGTCAGTATTTTTTTCAGAGTAATATTCACAAATATTTTCTTTTCAACCCTTCAGACACACTGTTGTAGGACACTCAGATCTATTTTGCTTCTTCTACTTTTACGTACATAAAGTACACTGTTTATTAATATAGGTACAGAACAATGTTATTGTAGGGCTTTTTACAACCAGTTGTGGGGAAAAGAGGGTAAACCATGGTCAATGGTCTACAAGACTTAACATTACAATCCTCTAATTTTCTTCCATTTTTCTTCAAAAACACTGCAGAATTTTTGGGACAACCCAGCAATGTACCTTTAATTACAAAGTATTTTTGCCAGCAAACATTTTTCTCCCTGCAGCTCGCTTGGTGGTCTCTTGATTCAAGGGGGCACATCTGCGCCTCTCAAACCTCCTACAGGAAAATAACCACCTTTACATTTGAGATGGATTAGATTCATTGGAGGATTTTTTTTCATTAGCTAAGTTTTGAAAAAAAGAGACCAATCTAAAGGGTTTTGGGAGTCTTGAATGAAGTAAATGAGTGAGGTAAGAATGAATGAGTGTGAGTGATTATGTGTATAGTTTTCTGTTTGATGTGCAAACACAGCTAAGCAGAGCCTCTGTTCATTTTCTGAGGTACTGCACTCCAAATGACCAAATCTTTATTTTGTTACTCTCAGAAGGATGATTCCATAGCTATTAGTTTAATATTTTATTAGTTTACTCGTAAGGTTTTTGTTCATATGGGAGAGCTACTAATAACATAATTTAGCTGACTGGAATCATGATTTCCTTTCTTTTTTCAGTACAGCTTGTTTCATTTGATTGTACTCTATATTTTCTGTACTTCATTCGACATTAAATTAAATTATAACAAAGAGTTTCCTGCTTCATGATCTTACTGATATTTGCATTATATTTTTCCTAAACGGGGCCATTTTAGCTACCATTGAGCACACTGAGGTCATGTATGTATTTTTCCTGGAGAAATGTTTTAGTACCTTTAGACAAAGTTACATTATGTGATTTAAAACACTTTACAGGTCACCTCCAGTATTTTTGAGATTCAATGAACTGTAAATCTAACAAACAAATAGATAAATGAAATGTATTGTTTCCTTATCAGATTTTTGTTCCTCGCAGTGCATTAAGGACTTTAATCAAATTTAAAAATGTAGGAAAGTAAAATTTATACAGATAATATAATTAACCAGTAAACAGAGTTAATAAAAATCAAAATAGAAGCTTGATCAGTATTATTTGATCCTTGAGTGTGTATATTCATAACTTGTCTAGGCAGGTAAGTCTTGAACATGATTTAAGACTTTACGACTATTATTTAGTTAATGTTTCATATTATTTTCTGTATTGGACCCCATTTTGCTGAAAGTTACTAGCTAGATGTAACAGCTAAATAGCTAGCTGGAACGTTCTATGTTGCCTTGGCAACGAACGATTTTTAATTAATCACTTTTCAGATCAAACACTGAACCCCAGACCTGGATTACTCAAAGACAATACTCATGACAATGGACGGACACCTTAGAAAAACTAACCGAGAGACGAGTTCGACCCCCAGAACCAGAACCGCGGGCGAGGGTCCAGCGCCCGGCTCGCTGTTCTTTCAAACCGGAGGTGGAGATCCGGTTCCACCGCTGGAGGCGACCGGAAATGGGCCCAAGACTCCAGAAAAACACTCAAGTTATGAGTTTGGAGACGGAAAGCTACTGCCCATATCGAGCTTTCTTAACAAACCACCACTTTATCGAGGTGTGTCAGAAACCGTCTCTTCAAAGGAGCTGCCTGTACCGGGTGGACGAAGGGTCACCGAGAGGCTGGACAGGCCACAGGCAGGAGAACCCCTGAGCCCAGACCCGGTCCGCCACAGCCCGGCCTCCCCCACACTCAGAGGCGACAGTCCAGCCCTCAGTTTTACCATCCCGCCAACAGAGGAAGGTACAGTGATACCTGTGGGATGGAGGCTGGAGATACTGGAGATTAAAGATCATATGTTAGGAATGACAAAAATGAAAACTTTTTTGGGAAAATCCAAATTATGGAGTGTTAAGTCAAAATACTATTTTCTTTTAAGCATCATAGTGATGAGTTAAAAGTCCTAGGACACAGCAAGTCTGAACTATGAGACACTTTGAAGTAAAAATGCAGTAGTTGCTTTGTGAGATAGTAAATTACGAGTCAAACTTTGGACTGTGTAGGTCAAAAATCACGAGTTGTTGGTAATAATTGGTAATAAACAGCACTAAAATATATTCATTCAGAATTCGGACTTCTTTGATTTTGTATTTCATAAGTTTGACATAATATGATTATTCTAATTTTGTCATTCTTAACATTTCATGTTTTTCTTTTCCTTGTCGAAATAGGTTTTCTTGAATCATTGTTATAAATGAACTTCAACTCAAAAATATGTAGAAATCCAAATTAGATAAATAAATGTATGGTAAAATAATTAAGACATTGGATAGAATTTAGGATTATCTTATCATCAGGGGTTTTGTCTATCCATATGTAATATTTAGCTAAATGATCAATAATGTACAAACACATATTGCAAGTGAACTAATCAGTCCCCCATATGTGTCCCTCAGACGTGAGGCAGATGCAGCCTGGCCTGGACAAGAATGGATCCATTAAACGGCCTTTGAATGCCTTTATGGTGTGGTCTCAAATCCACCGACACGCCCTGCGCAAAACCTGCCCCGGAGCGAGCATGACAGACACCAGCGTTCAGCTGGGCTCTGAGTGGTCCAAGCTCAGTAATGCACAGAAGAGGCCTTACTATGAAGTGGCTCACAAACTGAAAGTCATGCATAACCAGCAATTCCCCGGTAAGGACAATTACACAGCTAAATGGCGTCAGCTGACTAGAGGATAATGAACACATACTGCAATGCCACCGCCATGTGATTTGTGTGAATATGTCTGCAAATCTGAATCTGCTCAAGCGCGGATGCTGAGACTGAGACTTTCACTTACTCTGGCTCTCTAATCATGCCAGATTATGAGTATCGCCCCCACAGGAAGAAAGGCAGAGAGTGTTGGCAGGGAGCAGGACAGGACCCTGGCCTTTCTCCCTTTGGCTCACAGGACATGTCCCCAGCTCAGTTCAAGGTGCTGAGCCCCAACACGAGCCCATGTCCCCCCACGATGTCCTACACAGTGGGCTACTATCACCACCCATATTTTTGCCAATGTCATCCAATGGGCCTCTACTACTACAGGATCCCAAACCCAAGGTTAGGCATCTTCAGTAGCCGACGAGTAAAGGCTGGCTTGATTATTGTGTAGTCACTACTATGTGATTATTGACTAAATTTGATGAAATGAATCCAACAACTGACCCCACAGTATCACACAGATAAAGCATTCCTTTGGATCTACTTTCAGCAGCAGCAAGCAGAGAATCATTTGGTTTTACTTTGCGTGATCCTTACAAACAGTCTCTTCACAGGCTTCATAGTTCAAGGACATTTGCTTTAATGCGTTCAGTGGAGTATTTTCTAACTCACTTGCTGTGTGCTTATATCAGTGTTTTCTACAGATACCCACATGACAGTATCTCCATGGAGGAGGCGAAGAGTCACCACCACCATCACCACACAGCCCTGCAGAGGGCCGAGGCCACCATTGCCACCCTCACCAGGGAAATCCTGCAGTATCACCATCATTGTCATGCATCTCACTTTAGTCAAGAAGTCCTTACTGGCTCTATAACAACATCAGAGAGCCTTGAACAGCCTGATAATGTTGCAGGCCAGCAGCTTCCAGCCAGCAACTGGAGGAGTGAGGATGATGTTGATGTTGTTGGACTTCTGTAGGAGACGTTCAGCACACACGAGGCAGCGAAATTTAGCAGGATCTAAATTTGAGTTTATGGTCAAACAAATAAAATGTTTTGTACTTGTTAGGCTGCTTTTATGATGAGATGCAGTAGAGGATGTGCAGTGACTCTGCTGTTACCTTCAGGGGGGAGTTTATTCCCCCACTGAGACATGGACAGAGAACAGTCTTGACCGAGATTAAATAATTTCTCCATCAAGCTTGAAGGTTAAATTCACAACTACAAAAATAGTAGTTTGACTAAATTATCTTTACACATAAAAAGCTGGCATATGGACCTTTTGTTAGAATTATTCAAAATGATTTAAGATGACTCTGGGGGCAGTTAGTGGACTGCTACTAGATTACCCAAGAGGCCAAGAGTGTTCATCATATGGTCTGTCTCAGTTTATACTTTTACACTTTATTCTACAACACATTGGGGGCCATTTTTGAGACCTGATGATTGATGTGATGTGGTGAGTTTTCTTAAGCATTTTTCTGAGTAAGCTGAAGTTGCTGAGAACTTTGCTTTGGGCAGAATTGTGTTGAAACACAGTCGTCCAAGCTGCTGGAAATAAGATTTGAAACATTTTTTGGACAGAGAATATCAAACATCAATGCAATATTGTAGTTTTCTCACTGTGGTAGACTATTACTACCTTTAAGAAGAGGGCTGGTCAGCAGTGGAGACACTAAATACCCACAGCATACAATATAGCCACCACCACAGTACAAAGAGAGGGGAGCGCTAATAGAGTATGCAAAAAGTGTCAATAATTAGAGTCCAACTTATTATCAACAACACCCCGAATACTGACTGAACAAAGACATTATAAAAAAAATGGGACCCAAGTGGACCAATGAATGGTTGCCTAAACCTCCGTAAGACACTCCTCATCCAATCAGAGCTCACGCAATCAGGGCTGCGCTATGATTGACATCACAGTTCAGCGAATAGGAAAAGTCGAAGCCACTTAGGGGCGTTTCCAGGAAGAGCGGTTACATTTTCCTGTAATGGCGGACCAGGCAGAGAGCGAGACTATCGGGTTCAGCGACAACAGGTCAGATAATAGCAAATAAGGCTTCAAGATGAATTTCATCACAGTGCACTATGAAGCACAAGCCGACAAGTAATACGGAGTTACTCAGCGTTGTTTTTGGTTCAGAGTTTGGGATAAACAGTAGTCTTACTTGTGGATGTAGCCACGCTGCTAACTAGCTGCTAGCTAACTAGCTTGTGTTGCCAAGCGGCTCGTCTGTCTGCTCTCCGCTCGTGGCACGCGGTAAACACAGTCAGCCAGATCAAACACAGCCAGATGTTTTCGTCTTTCGCCGGGCTGCATACCTCACCAGGCCCAGACTGTGTGCTCAGACATAGCTCCTGTAAATGTTTATACAAATGTTAATGTAGAACAGCCAGCCTGCTAGCTAGCTACGCTATGCTACATTCATTAGTAAGCAGGGGCACATAACGCCTTTCATTCTGTTTTGGATGGTCTGGCTTTCTGTCAGCCAAGTTAGATATTGACGAGATTCACCAATTGAAAGTTTGAAGTTATGTAGAAACAAAGTATGCACTGCTAACAGGATATCCCCCGGGAGAATTCAACATTTAGACACTCCAGAGCTTCATAATGCACTAACATCGCTCTCTGAGGCTCCTTTGAAAACAATCATCCACGTCTGTGCGACTTCACCTTCACTGCAGCTCACACGTACATGAATTAGGACAACTATATTTCTACAAAACCTTAAATGCATCATCGTTTTATACAGACAAAAGTAATCAACACACTTTTTGGACAATCTGCTAAACTATCCCAGCTTGCACTGCAGCTTCCTTCATCTTAAACATCGGTACAGTATGTCTGGATTGTTAAGCAAGTAACACATTGCATTGTTTTGCATGGCCTGCAAGATGTCGATGTTGTTAATATTGTCAGATTGTGCGATATTTAGTGAAGCACAACTTGGGTTCCATAAATAACATTACAGTGTGATTGACAAGTAGATTGTAGATTCGTATTATTATGCACCAATGTTCTGACAATTTGAAACCACCTAATTAGTTATTGTGATATTCAGGAAACTAGACAGTTTTTAGTGTGATGTGTCCTTTTTGTTGCCCAGCCCTACCTGTAGTTAGGTAGTGATCTGCCATTGAACACTGGCTGTAACTTGATATTGTTTTGGTGTGCTAGAATGGCGCAGCAGGCAGTGCGGTTTCGTGGCCCTGCGCCTGCACCTGCGCCCAATCAGACCCCAGTGTTACGAGGCCCACCACCACTCCTCAGGCCACCGCCGCCACCTTTTGGGATGATGAGGGGACCCCCACCACGACCCCCATTTGCACGTCCACCTTTTGACCCCAGCATGCCGCCCATCCCACCACCAGGAGGCATGCCACCACCAATCGGACCTCCTCATCTACAGGTGACAGTTTCCTTATTTTTATACATGTTCTTCTTCATGACTCAGCAGGGCTGAACTGTTTTTAAAAACAACAAATCTTTTTAAAAAGACAGACAAAGATTGCTATTGGTGTAGTATGTCTGGGGGTAATGGGCCATTTAGGCCAAATCCTCTAATCAATGAGCCAGACTGTTAAATGGCAGTGTTAGCCAAAAACACTTCCATCCTTTTCTTTTGTACCCAGTATGTTTTCAATAAATTGTTCATAAAATGTTCAATATCACAGTTGATAAACACAATAAGATAAATATATTTCAATAGTCCATAGTAGCCAAAATACTTAATTGACTTGCAGAAACATTTCATTGACTTGCAGAAAGAAGCGAGAGAATGGGGGGTACAAAAGTGAATTGAAAAGCATGCACATAAAGGCCAGTGAGAAAGAGATGGAGCTTACTAATGGACAGAAAGAAACATTACGTTGAACAGGATCTTATTCAGCATAATTCTCAGGTATATTGATGATGTGTTTGGAAGTACTAGTATACGCTTTAGAGCCTTACATAGATAGCTTAAGGAAAAGGATGAGTCCTTCAGCAGAGATATGACCCACAGTTTTGAATTCATATTGATCTGTCGTTCAGCCGTCTGGCAAGCAGAGACTGCAAAGAAATTAAGCACAAAGAAAGCTTTAGTCCTTTCTGGCATGAACAGCGGTATCGACTCCTTGAACGAGACTCAAAACAGAATCAGGAGGAATATGACTTGCTCTCTTTTATAATCTCTTTGGCTGCCACAATCTTAATTGATTGATTGGTTAGACACAATGTGATTCTCTGTACACTGTACAATATTGACATACAAACCTCCTAATATGAGGTTTTGCCAAGTTTAGCTGCTGGCTAAACAGTCGATTTCTTATCTGACTGGCCACTTTTCTGAACCCAATGAGGTCACATTTTGGCAGAGCAGGGAAGTTTCTTATTGGGTAATTTATATTCCAAGGCCTTCTCCATACAGTCTAAGAATTAAATTCCGGGTCTGTATCTTTTGCTGCAGAGACCTCCGTTCCTTCCCCCTCCCATGGGGAACTTGCCGCCTCCTCCAGGGATGCTGTTTCCTCCTGGGATGCCCCCCATTCCTGCATCTGGAACTCCTACACTCAACCCTACAGAGGAGATCTGGGTAGAGAACAAGACGCCAGAGGGAAAGGTAAGCTGGAGGGCACATGTCATGTTATCACAATATTAAAAAAAAGTGCAGTAGATGATACACCTCAATTTATTGCCTGGCTTTATATTCAAGTTACTGTTTATGCCCAAGTTGCAAGCGTTTTTTGTGTCTATTTTCCCTTCCACAGGCATATTATTACAATGCCAGGACCAGAGAGTCATCATGGAGTAAACCAGATGGTGTGAAGATCATCCAGCAGTCTGAACTCAACCCTCTACTTGTAGCGGGGGCTGCGGGGCCGGGGGTGACTGCAGCTGCCAGCTCAAGCAGTGTCAACACTACGGCCAGCACGGCAGCAGCAGCCTCCTCTACTCAGGCCCCGTCCACAACCCCCTCCCGCACGCTCACCTCCAGTCCAGACTCCACCACCACCCCCTCCCCCTCTGTGACCATTGCAGGTAAGTACACAGCCATACATCAATTCACTCAGACACACATGAAAGCAAAACTAAAAAGCGTCTTTTTTTTGTCTTTTTGTTCCCAAAAGCCACTGTTGTAGCAGACCTAAACCCTGTTGCCGCAGTGACCTCAACTGTTGCTGTGTCTCCAGTCACTGTGGTAACTGTTTCCACGGTACCGTCACCTGTTACGGCGGTACAGACCGTGCCACTGCTGCCTGCAGCCCTGCCTCACAGTGTTGCCCAGCCCACCGCAGCCATACCTGCCTTCCCCCCTGTCATGGTGCCACCTTTCAGGGTGCCCTTGCCTGGCATGCACATTCCTCTACCAGGTAAGAACCGCAAACTAAGAGCAAGAAACTAACAGGCCACAATATGTAGTTGCTATCACTGTGCCACAAACCAGTCATTTATATATGTGTATATATATGTATCAATACAATAAGAGAGGACCTCCATTTAATGCTAGATTTACTTAAATTTAGCTTATTTTAGATTCCTATCCTGGCAATTGCTATCACGTGATATCTACTGGAAAAACACAATAATAGGCACAGCAGTAGAATAGGCCCCAAATAAATACTGCAATAAGCTATATTGCAGATTTTTTATCTTAAGTAAGGATCGGTGCTGGAGCTGATCTAGGCGTATTTGTATGGATTGGTATTAGCTAAAATAAAGCTGATCAAATGGCAATCCTTTTTTTACTGTACTCTACTGTCATTTTTCCACCTCAGCCTGCTGGTGGTGCTGCGCTGCTCTTCTTTATGACAGCCTACAGTGCAGGATTTTGCTCGTATATGTAAGAAAAGATTAGAAAATTAAAAATTATTTTGGCACTATGGTAAGAAGTAGACACAGATTTGCTGAAGTGCGATTCTCAGTGTTTATTATTATTAAAGGGCGACAATGTGCTAAACATTCAGACAGCAGCTTCTCAGCAGTGTTAGTTTCACTTGTTAAAATGACAAACAGCGGCAGGTCATGTCAGCTGTCGCTAATCAATATTAATTCTGTGAGTAACTTGATGCCAGAACAAAATGAAACTTGTCGGGTTTGTGTGTCTGCACCCAGCCAGAGACCATTTACAAGGGAAGAAACTCCACGCCACTGTTGCAAGTGGACTGCGTTTCTTTAGTTTCAGTAATTCCAACAGTGTGATTTGTCTTCTCTCTATCTGATCGCATCTCCCAGTTAATTCATATCAGATAGATAATTTAACAATTTCTAAAGAGGACCTTCAGTATTTGGAAGAAGTAGCTCATGAAAAACAAGGTGAGCCAAAGTTTATAGGTTAAACCTGTTATTTTACTGTGCCTGACACATATTTAATAAAATTAGCTCATCTCCTGCTGCTCTTTAAATATAAGTATATAGCAGATACCGCTTCATTAGTCTGATACTAACAGGCTACTTAGCTCTGTAAATGTTTTGTAGCAACTGACATTTAGTTAAGAATCTCTGTGGAAACTCAGTTTTTGTTATCATCAAAAAGAAATCAGTCTCCAGCTCTAGATGTTACTGGAACACCACAGTATTAGTAGAAGTATAAGTAATTATTTTATGGCAATATGGATGTTCACTCACAGGTTACACACCTAAATGTCTTTAAAAGACTTCCCTCTGTCTGGCAGAATTTTGTACAAGGCTCACACAACAACAAGTGCTGAGTGCAGTTGCTTATATTTAAATGTAGGCTGATGTTAATGCTCCTTTTAGTCGGCTATCTTTGCTTTCAAGGTCTTTCCTGTTGCTTTTCTCTTCTCCTGCTGTTTGTCTTTGATTACACCTTTTTTCTCTCTGTCCCTCATTTTGAACTAATTTGATATAAAAAAAAAAAACATTCTGGTGGTTTATTTTCTCAGTTTACTGTGTCTTTGTGGACAAAGTGTCAGACGAGGCTAGGTCCAGATTAGGGCTGATGGTTATTCAGTTGAAAAGTAGACTAGGAGCTTTCTGCCCGACTTTGAGTTTTGTGGTGTTCCAGCATTATGCATTCAGTCTTTCAGATGCGCTTTTTTACACTTTCCTTTTATTTTTATCACAGTTGTTGATAAAGTATTGGCCTAGAAATGAATCTTAATTGCAATTCGTAAACCCAGTGGACACAGTGCTCACTCCCAACATCTCTAAATCCATCACAAGCACATAAACGTCAACAGAGACCGAGTTACAAATTTGGCCGTGTCTTTGCCTGAGCGGGGCCACACACACAAACTCTTGCACACCATGGTAGTTGATGTCTAGTGTCCTTCTGTGTTCAACCAGATGCTTGCTTGTCCGTTGTTCTTGCAGGTGTAGCAATGATGCAGATAGTAGGTGCACCCTGTGTAAAGGCAGGCCCCAGCGCCAACGGTAAACACCCAGCCGCTCGCCTCTCAGACCTACAGTAGATGGCATGGTAGTGAATGATGTCTACACGAGTCATATGTTATACATGGGAACCCTCAAACAGTGGCATGGTAGTGAATGCTGTGAACATGATCCATCCGGTATACAGTAGTGAACTTTGTTCCATCTCACTGCCAGAAACACAACAAACAGATTGATTGTTTTAAAGCCTTATTTAAACTCATTTGTGATTGTACAAGGAGACTTAACATGTTCAGTTTACTGTATTTACTCTGCGTCACATACATTTCATCACCAGCATACTTTTAAGATATTTCACTTGGACATAGATCAAGAGCATTCCCTTAAAATCAAATAGGAAACAAAAATATTCCCTGGTGCAAACATCAGAGTATTCAGCTTCCGCTAAATGATAAATGCACTTCGTTTGTGCGTTGTCCTCAGGAACTGGTAGGTACAGTATCAGCATCTCATTTGTCACATTGGGCCAAGTCGTTGATCGTCAGGATCCGACATTTTGAGGTGCGTGTGGTTGGTGACTGCAAACAAGTAGAGCTCCTCTCTGTTAGGGACAGTTCCCATAAAGCAGCAGCTGTTGCCTGGTTAGTGATTCAGCAGTGTAGCAGTTAGGGATACATGTCGTGGTCATGTGTCTTCTTTTGTGGCATGGTTGTTTTTCTTCGTTTGTGTATGTGGCCTGTGTTTGTTGTCAGTCAGTTATGTCTCTTGAAGGCACCTTTATCTCCTTCCACAAAATGGTCATGATATTGTTTATTCACTCACTCATCTTATAATTACTCCTCTAGATGACTGGGCAAATACGTATAGAGGCAGTAGCTGTTTTGCCTGAGGGGCTCTCTGTCTTTCCTCTGGCTTTGCTTTTACATGTTTTTGATTTAAAAAAAAAAAAAAAAAAAAGTGGGCAACCTGGGGCACATTTCACAAATTGTTGTATAAACTAATGCCTTTTCTAGAGAATAGTGCACTGCAACTACCATTAGTGGCTCAGACAGGAAGATGACTCTCAGCCAATCACGGTCTGTGTCTTTCCTCTCTGACTAATGGCAGGCATGCTTCCTGGCATGGGCCCACCTTTAGTTTCCATGATGCACCCACAGCTGGCGCTCTCGACAGCTCCTGCCTCCATGGCCGGATCATTGCAGCTCCCTGAGTGGTCGGAGTACAAAACAGCTGATGGGAAAACCTACTACTACAACAACCGAACACTGGAGTCCACCTGGGAGAAACCACTGGCTGTGGTGGAAAAAGGTAGGCCCAGCGGACAAGTGCACGTCATGTCAGGCCTGAGGCGAGATCGTCTTCTAGGCTTGAGCTGGTTTCTAGTATTTTTAGGGCTGTTTGTAGTCAACCAAAGAAAAAAAAATCAACTGAAATCCTGCCTACTTTTGGGCAAACTGATTGTTTTGATGATTATTGTTATTCCATGCACACATGCTTTCTTCTGCTACATGCGGACGATTATTCCATCTCTACACTAAAATCAATATGCGTGTGTGTTGTTTAGTTTTCTTCCTTTCCTCTATGATGATGTTCTCGCACTTTCTTCGGTTAATTGCTCCCTTCAATCCATCTCTAGTCCTCCACTAGTTGTGCATTACAGAATCACAGCATAATAAATACATGAATATGACAGTTTAAGAAGCCTTTTCTCCTTTTGAAAGTAACACCAACGATTGAAACTGACCAGAAGATGTCTGCCCTACCAGTATTTCCAATCTCATTACCCACTCTGATTTTCTGCTCACCAACAACACTGTCATTTGTTGGACAAGATACACAGCCAAGTACAAGAACCTTGATTCCACATTAGCTGTCATTAGATTTACTAGTGTCACGACAGATAATCAGCATTGAACACTTCATTTTTCTCCTCATTGTCTTCAGAAAAAGAAGCAGAAAGGATCAAGGAGCGTCTGGCCCAGGAGGAAGCTGAGGCAATGGAGATGGAGGATGAGGATAACAAAACAGAAAACGCTAACAATGACAAGGAGGTTTGTGAAGAGTAGAATTACCTGGTTTAACAACAAAAAACATGTTTCATGTATTGATATTCAATGCCTTATAAGGTAAATAAACAAATACCAAGTAGTGTCAGACGATGCCTGCATTCATCGGCAGATCTATGTTTTAGCTCACAGCCAATCACTGCAAGCGTTCTTCGGTTGAATGCGACATGTGATTGGCCCACTGCTTCAGCAGCTACAACCCATGCAGTCTGTGGTGTGCAGTGAAGTCGAGCACGAGTTGGCAGCTCATCGTAACGAGATGCAACCAAAATGTTCAAAAGAATATGTAGAAAAAAAGTTATCAAATGAAGTACTCTTAGCGTTGGTATCACTTTAAGGGTACTGGTATCATGAAACAATACACAGCCCTTATAGTGTATGTGAAAATTAGAGACACATTTTTGCAAATAAGATATAAGTTAACAAGGAATGTAATAGTAATGTAAGAACTGTTTTTTTTTTTTTCTCTACCTTTCTTTGTCGAGGAGCCTAAAGAAGAAGAGATGACAGAGGAGGAAAAAGCAGCTC
This sequence comes from Pempheris klunzingeri, assembly GCF_042242105.1. Taxonomy (NCBI): domain Eukaryota; kingdom Metazoa; phylum Chordata; class Actinopteri; order Acropomatiformes; family Pempheridae; genus Pempheris; species Pempheris klunzingeri. The sequence goes on from NC_092025.1 coordinate 15,313,397, forward strand.
AGAAAGCCCGGCCAGTAGCCACCAACCCTATCCCTGGCACACCATGGTGCGCACACTGTGGCTCCACTCCCACTTTACTGCAATCATTCGGACACATTCTTTGTTCTGTTCTAATCTCTAAATAAATGCGTGCGTGTGTGCATGTCTATCAATTTTTATCAGGTGTGTGGTATGGACGGGCGACGATCGCGTGTTCTTCTACAACCCGACCACACGGCTGTCCATGTGGGACCGCCCCGAAGAGCTGGTCGGTCGAGCCGATGTTGACAAGCACATCCAGGAGCCACCGCACAAGAGAGGCATGGAGGACAGCAAGAAGACAGGTGTGGACAACCACACAGTCATGCAGTCAGTGATCATGGCAGTGAACACAGCACGTGTTGTTATTATGAATACTGAGATTAAGGCTACTTCACATGGTTTAAAGTCACAAAACCTTTGGCCAGAGGAGCGGCGGTGCAGCTGTCATTCTTAACTCTGTATGCTACAATGTGCGTTGTTTTTATTTTGTGTCCTTGTTCATACACAGGTGTCAATAAGGAGGAGCCAGAATTAGCCATTGCTACTGAGGAGAATCAGGATGAGGAGCCAACAAAAGCCAAAAAGAGGAAGTAAGTTATGCGCGTACTGCAAAGTCTAAGGAGTCAGCTTATCTCGCTAAAAATATATGGTCAGTTCTTCTTAACTCCTTTCTTGTCTTCTTCCTTTGTTCCTACTTCCTCTCTCTGCTATCATTTCTAATTCTGTCCACATCTCGTGACCTTTCACCCTCACAGGAAGGAGGATGTGAAGGAACCAGACTCCGAGAAGGAAGCAGCAATGGAGGCAGAGCTCAGAGCCGCTAGAGAACGAGCTATAGTGCCACTAGAGGCCCGGATGACCCAGTTCAGAGAAATGCTGCTGGAGAGAGGGGTAACAGAACTTTTATGCTGATGTTACACAGAGCATTTTAGAATTTTTCAATCTTTTGTTTTTAAGACTTTTGGCTTTCAGGCACATGACAATGTATTCTTTGAATTTTCCTGAAAGCTTCTATATACATCATCACTTCGTAATTTTTTCTTAGTCATTGTTGGTATCATGGATTATGAGTTTTTGTTATGAGCAGTCTTTTAATAAATACAAATTAATAATGGACTTTTATGTCATATTGTACCAGCTGAGCTGTGTGTCTAATGCCTGTGTTGTCTGTCTCACATGTAGGTGTCTGCATTCTCAACCTGGGACAAAGAGCTTCACAAGATTGTGTTTGACCCGCGTTACCTTCTGCTCAACCCAAAGGAGAGGAAACAGGTTCAGTTCATCATTTGTCTCCGTCTCTCTCATCACTGTTACTCATCCTCACAGTGTTATGCCATGTCCATTTTTTGTGATTATGTCCACTTCAGGTGTTTGATCAGTATGTGAAGACACGAGCGGAGGAGGAGAGGAAGGAGAAGAAGAACAAACTCATGCAGGCCAAAGACGAGTTCAGGAGAATGATGGAGGAGGCGAAGCTCACACCGAGGTAAAAGGACAGGCCAGTTGTTCTACTGGTGGTTTGTGATTAGTTTGTTGAAGGAAAATATTAATATGTTTGGCGTGAAGCACAATATTCTGTATTGTGTGCTGTTGCTCAGTGAGACAGGACTGAATAAATAGCCGCCTACAAAGAAAAAAAATACATAATTTTTCTCAAATTTGCCTTTTTTGTTTTGTTCATGAACACAAGTACAACACATACATGATATTACTGAACAGCCATTCTACACTCCTCAGTTTAGGACCTTATTTGCAATATTTACCATCATAATATGTTGGTATTTAACATCATAAGTAATTAGTGTTTTCTTCTTTATCATTGCGTTGAATAGATCACTTCATGAAATGTTTGTAATGTTTGTAAGATGCATCGTCTTTTTTCTAATCCTTACAGGACAACGTTTAGTGAATTTGCCGTGAAGCATGGCCGAGACCCACGTTTCAAAACCATAGAGAAAATGAAGGACAGGGAGGGTATCTTCGTTGAATTCATCACTGCTATGAGGAAGAGAGAGAAAGAGGACTCCAAGTCCAGAGGAGAAAAGGTATCACTCACTCACAGTAAAATACTGTTGTACAGTTTCTCTCTGCAGAACAAGAATGTGATGGTTTTTTTTATTAGGTGAAAGAGGTCAAGACCCTTTACGGCCCTGCTGACGTGTCTTTGAGCAGGTTACTGCCCATGTGGAGAGGTCTCGTCCTCCTGCTGACAATGTTTTCTGGACAGATTTCCAATTAATTTTGATGTGTGTGTGTTTTGCTCCCAGGTGAAGCAAGACTTCTTTGATCTCCTCAGTGAGCAGCACATAGAGGGAGGCCAGCGGTGGAGCAAAGTGAAAGAGAGGCTAGAGACTGACCCACGATACAAGGGTGTGGAGAGCTCTGCGCTCCGAGAAGAACTGTTCAAACAGTACATGGAAAAACAAGCCAAGGTAGGAGCGCTTCTCTGTATGGAAGATGGCAGATGGATATGAATAAGGGAAGGTGTGAGTAAATGATAGATGGATTGATAATTAGACACATACCTTTTTTTTTTCTCCCTATTTGATCTTTTTTTTTCTCAAGTATCTTTGGATTGAGCCACAGTATTTCTTTCTTTAAATTGTGGTTGTATGATATTCAAGTACTAGACATTATTATTATATATGAAAGGAAAGAGTGTCTCCCACACAGAGAGTACCCTTAGTATGAGCTTCTTCAGGTCCGTTCATAGTGGGTCTGGTTGAGTTAGTCGACCCTAAAAGACCAGTTTATGAAGTCCAGCTCAGCCTGCAGGAGTTTCTGATATCTTGTTATTGGAGGCAATAAAATTGCTTTTTATAGAATTTTTATGGACAGATAATGTCTACATTCCAACGGCAGCTCGCTGTGTGGGACACAGAAGCAAGATAAAATAATATCCAGTTAGGAAACAAAGCACAAAGCATTAAAAAAATATTTACAATTACAGCAGAGCAAGTGGCAATAAATTCTTGATGAATAAAAACAAGTCAAAGTGCCTCCTGATATTGCCTGCAGAAATAGACTGAATCATCCAAGACACTGGCAAGAGTTTCTGCTGTCACAGGCGATGAGCTTAAATAGACGGAGTCTGTCAGAAAATTGTTTCAGCCGTGTCCAAATGGCTGACAGGACTGTGTGGTGATATGTGTATATATATATTTATATATATTTTTTAATACTGGCAGTATTTCATGTTGTACCTTTACGTGTTAGCAGGGTTGTTGAATATTGAAGCCAATACGGTAGATTTCTTATGTGATTACTCGATCTTGATAGATCTAGATACTCTTACTATTGCCTAACTAACACTGTTAATGTTCCTGATTCTGAGCATTGTCCCCAAAACGAGAGTGACACTGCGTGTCGTCCTCCGCAGAGCGTGGACATCGAGAAGGAGCGTGAGTTGGAGCGACAGGCTCGTATCGAGGCCAGTCTCAGAGAGAGGGAGCGGGAGGTGCAGAAGGCCCGATCAGAACAGACCAAAGAGATCGACCGAGAAAGGGAGCAGCACAAGAGGGAGGAGGCCATCCAGCATTTCAAAGCTCTCATGTCTGATATGGTGAGAGGCTCTGCAGCTTTTTTTTCCCTTTATCAAACTCGCTGTGATCTTAAAAACATGTGCATCATATTTGAAAGTCTTGGTCTGTTTCCGATCACCAGTCACTTTTTAAAGATTTGACAGGAAACATGGAGAAGTAACAACTGATTCAAGCTATTTGGTAAAGAATAACTAGTGGCCTAATAGTGTGAATATTTGCCTGAAACTTTGATTCCATGCAGCATCAGGGCTGAGTATCGGTGCTCAATACCTTTTCAAGGTATCAACCAAAATAACACAATACCATGTAGTATCAAAACGTCCCCATTCAAATGATACCTGCATTCATCCTATTTGTATCCAGATCTGGAAAAAAATTACTATTAGTATGATTCAGCTCGTAGCCAGTTACTACAAGTGTTCCTCGCTGTCAAGCTACTTGACTACGTGACTGGCCCTCTGCAACAGCAACAACACATACAGTCTATGGTGTGCCTCTTCATTATGGTTATACTGCACATCTAGTTAAAGATGGATTATTTCAGGATAAAAAATGGGAGTAAGAGTATTTTTGTATTGAGTGAAGTACTCTTGTACTTCAATACTAGTATTCATATATCATTGTAAGGGTACTGGTATTTGTAAACAATATCCAATCTGATCATTAAATGATTTACATACATTTAAAGTGCGTTTTTGTTCATTCACTTTTAGGTACGGTCCTCAGATGCAACGTGGTCAGACACCCGTCGTAACTTGCGGAAGGACCATCGCTGGGAGTCGGCGTCACTGCTAGAGAGAGAGGAGAAGGAGAAGCTGTTCAACGAACACGTAGAAGCACTGGCCAAGAAGAAGAAAGAACATTTCAGGCAGCTACTGGATGAGACCAGCATGGTGAGGAGTAAAAACATGAAGTGAAAAAGGAGGGAAAGTTGTCAGTCGACTGTAAGAAGCTCTTAATTTAGCTCCTATTTGTTGTTGCTTTCTTTTTTGTGTGTCCGTATCATCACAGATGCATAGTTTTATGTCATATCCATTTATGTGCTTATAAATTATTAATTAAAATGAGTTTGTTTGTCTTGTAGATCACTCTGACAACCACATGGAAGGAGGTGAAGAAGGTCATCAAGGAGGACCCTCGCTGTATTAAGTTCTCCTCCAGTGACAGAGTAAGACTGTTAATGAGTAACCTTTCTCCTGTGTTAATTTGCTTATATTAAAATAAAGTGATAGAAGATCACTTTTTGACAGTTATTGATAGGAGTTTTGTGGCTGGTTAAGACATAATGCAGTTACATTACAAGAATCTCAAGCAGAAGAAGAGAATGCAAAGCACTCTCTGATTGGTAGAACAGACCAAGAAATCAATCTAAGAAAATCAAACTTAGAACTACAGCAGCTACAAGTGTGTTTGTTCTCTGAAGTAAGCCATGTTAGTCAAAATGACAGCAGTCCTCAGCCTTTCCTCGCTATAGTTATCTAATGCTTTAAACAGATGTTAAGCAACATCTGTATGTTGTTCCAGGTCTTAGGGTTCAACAAAAATACACTTTTGTTTCACAAAAATGTTCTCAGTCAACCCAAGGAGGATTTGATTGAACTTGCTGGTTTCCCTCATAAAAGTAAAAAAGTTCCGGGTTAAAAGTATTCTGGTGGGATTTTAATTTGGCTGTAGCAGGTTTTGTGTGAAATGCTAGTTTTTTGGTGTCTGACGTGTTCGTCTGTGTCTGTAGAAGAGACAGCGGGAGTTTGAAGACTACATCAAAGACAAGTACATCACAGCCAAAGCTGACTTCAGAACCCTGCTGAAGGAGACAAAGTTCATCACATACAGGTCTGTACACGTCACCTCCGCAGCCCTGTAGTGTGCCAGCCCTTTGTTTGTTCATTTCATGGTCTGCTTACTTTTACGCTCAACACCTGCCTTCTTTGGTTTGGTTGTACAAGCAACTCCACCTGTCATACTCCATCATTTTCCCACAACTGTAGATGCAGTTTCAGTCAATTTTTGAGCAAAATTTGAGCATCAGCTGTTTTACTTAAATGTCCCCTAGAATCTGTAGTGTACAGACATCATACTGTTCATACCATCCTGCGTCTGAGTGCCCTCTGACTGTCTCACATCTTCCCTCCCTCCCCTCGCTCAGGTCGAGAAAGCTGATCCAGGAGTCAGAGCAGCATTTGAAGGATGTGGAGAAGATCCTCCAGAATGACAAGCGGTACCTCGTTCTGGAGTGTGTCCCAGAGGAGCGCAGGAAGCTAATCATGTTCTACATCGAAGACCTAGACCGCCGTGGTCCACCGCCTCCCCCCACTGCCTCTGAGCCCACCCGGCGCTCTACCAAGTGACCAATCACATCATTGTCTTGGCCGGTGCCCTACTCCTCCTTGCCCTTCCTTTGGCCAGAGCATGACCTCCCCCAATACCCCCTGAACCCCACCCTCCAGGCCCACGGCTGGCCTCACAGTGTTATTGCTGGGGAGTCGTGTTGCTTAGAGATGTACCATAGAGATGAACGGTTATTGTCTCTGTGTTATGTCGCCTCTTAGCCCTGAAATAGCCCTGCATTTAAGGCAACAGCAGGGAACAGAGGTTACCTGATATCAAGGTGACCCTTGACCCCTCACCACCTCTGACTGACCACATCAGAGGGAGAGGGAAGCGATAAGGCTGCTGCCCGAGCAGCCCCAGAGGTGTAAGATAGCTGATGTAAATGAGGTTGAGTGCGTGTGAGAAAGCGTCTGTCTGTCTGTGTGTGTGTGTGTGTGTGCGAGTGAGTGTTTGTGTATGTGTGTGTGAGCGCATATGTGTCTGAGGCGTCCTTAAGCCTTACTGCTCCACTGTGCCAGTCATTGTTTCAGCGGCTCAGTGTGAATGTTAGTTTCTGCTCAGTGGTTTACTCCGATGTCGCAGCAGTTTCTCTGTTGAATGAAATAAAAGCAACTTCCACTGTTTTTCAACATGTCCTCCTGTGGATTTTTTAAGTAAGATAAATTAACATCTCACACTTTGCATCCTCATACACCAGTCACATGAAGAAAAACTTGAAATTTTCATTGAGGGTTCTACAATTGTGCTCTATCATGCTTATATTAGCCAACCTGTCATTTTTTTATTCTATTTTTATTCTACTCTATTGTTTTTTGTTGCTTTTTTCTAAATCTTTATCGAAAAAAACATAAAAACAGACGGTGCTTTGCCTTCCTTTCCGACCTGTGAGTTAGTACGTCATATCTTTCAACGTTACGTCAACAGAATTGCAGCAGTACGTAAATTACGTAAACCTGCTCAGACGGCCTGTGATTCGTCGGAATGGGACCGATCTCTCAGATCACGTGATGTTGCCGGACGTGGGCCGTTCATTGGTGAACTGATCTGCATCATCACCATCATCAAGCGGTCTTTTGTGCTGCTTTCCGGCACCATTAACAACGAAACCTTATTATTTTACAGCGAGAGGTCAGCCGATATGAAAACGACCTTGTGCTGAACGTACAGACCGTGTAAAGGAAAGAGGAAGAGAGGAGCTAATATTAGCCTAATGTGCTAACACGTTAGCTAACTCCGCACCTGCTCCTGACCTCTCCTCCTCCTGGTGATCTCTGCTCTGTCGCCGCTATGGTCGCCTCTCTTCTCCCGCTGCTCTTCGTGGTTCTGTCCACCTGGTCGGCTGTCGGAGACCCGGCGGGACCCGCTCATGTCGACGGAGCTCCGCCTTCTAAAATAGGCAAGGACAGCAGTGTGTTCTCCATCGCAGCCAGCCGATGAGTTGAGCTAATGTTAGCCAGCACTCAGGGAGATGATGATGTACAGTGTTCATTAGCTGGTGGTGTGTTTTAATTAGCATAAATTCCTCCAGGTGGTTGGACACTCATGACTTCCTGTTTGCTACAGCATCTGTATCTGCAGGTAGCTAGGGGGCTAATATTTTGTAAGCCAAATTGGATGCGGTGCTATTTTTTCCCCTTGTATTAGACTTAAGAAAGCATCCAGTGTTGCTTCATTTATCCATTGATAGTGTGCATGTAGCTAATGAAGATGAAATCATACGTCTTGGTATTTTAAAGGCAGTTAGCTTGAAATTATGGGCCCTGTGAGTCCATGACCTCCTCTTCATCTCTCTTCACATCCTCACACAGCCCTGTTTTCACCTTTCAACATCTGTGCACCACCTGATCACAGCTGGCCAACACATGCCCACCCACAGAGAGAGTGTAACATGACATTAATGTCTTTTGATTTGCACACAAACTAAGACCAAAGCTGCACCTAGATGCACAGGGTGCAATAACTAAGTATATAAGTCCAAAATAAAAGAAAAAGACAGGATAATAAATAAACTCTATTGTCTGCACCAGTTAGCTTGAAGGAGTTGACTTCCACGATTCTGTGTTTAATCAAGTAAAGGGTACTGTTAAAGTTAAACCCTGCAATGGAAATTTCCAGTGGGGAAAAAAATAGTCCCAGTACCTGCGGCTCTGCCTACTTCCCTCTACAACAAGACATCATTGTTTCTCATCGGCATTCCTCTGTCTAGCTGTAGGTATGACGACTGACCACTAAAAGCTGCAAAATAACAGGAAACGGCACCACTTTTTAATCTCTCAGCTGTGATTAGTTTATTTTGTTCACCCAGTTGATACACATGCATTTTGCCATTTGTGGTGAAGCCGTGTCTTAAAACACCCACAATAATAACACACACACAATGATACAAACAGTTACATTGTTGGCCATCAGTTTTTAACTAATTTCTTTTCCAAACCACACTCTGATGTCACGCTCCTCTGTGTTCCAGCGGTGGTCGGGGCGGGGATAGGAGGCAGCGCCACGGCCCATTTCCTGCGGCAGCACTTCGGCCCTGAAGTCCAAGTGGACGTGTTTGAGAAGGGGGAGGTCGGAGGCCGTCTCGCCACTGTAACTGTCAATCATCATGACTACGAGTCTGGCGGTTCCATCATTCACTCCCTGAACCTCCACATGCAGGAGTTTGTCAAACAGCTCGGTCGGTTAATACACGTGACACACGGCACACGAGGCATAAAAGTGTAGACTTACTTAAAAAAACAGCTACAGTGGTGACTCCCAGTGGAACCTACAGACATCTGTTCAGGGTTACAAGCTAAGAAAATGGTTTTCCTGTTTTTTGTAGAATATAGAGTAGCCTGTGTCTTGTAAACAGTTGAGATAAGTACAGTGTGTAGCTTCATCAGATTTATTTTGTGCCTCCAGCAGATGTAAGCTGAGCAGAGAGAACAGTCATCAGTTAAGAAAGGTCGATGGATTGAGTTTGATAAGCAGAGCCGCACATGTGGCCCCCTAACTGGAAGTTCAGTTCATTGTAGTTCTGGATCCAGTACTCATTACCCTGCCAAAGTAATCCGACCCCATGACTGTCAACATCCTGTTATGTTGCATTCAGGCAGATGTTAAAGTCTGAGAAAGGTTTAGAAAAAAAAAAAAGAAAAAAGCTGAAATATGTGTTTTTATTTGAAAGTGTCCTGTCCATTACTTTGATTTCTTTCTTTTTGATTTACTTTGATCACTGGTAGACAAGTTACTCCTCAAAATTTAATTCCTCTGCGTCTGTCTTTGTGTGTGTCCTCGCTCTTTGTGTTGTCCTGTTTCCGCTCCTCAAGGTTTAAAGTATCGGCGCAGCGTGGCGGGCAAGACGGCGGTGTTCAACGGGGAGGAGGTGATCCTGGAGGAGACAGACTGGTACCTGCTGGACCTGTTCAGGCTGTGGTGGCGCTACGGTATCAGCTTCATACGCCTGCAGATGTGGGTGGAGGAAATTATGGAGAAATTCATGAGGTGCGTCGGAAATATTAATGCTCTGCTGGCTATTTAGTCTCGTGGCAGCTGCTTGGCATGCTGGGTACTTGACAGGATGTAGCTGTGGTGCAGCTGAATTCTGATTTATGCTTCTGTGTGTAATACGCGGCTGCTCTGCTTGGTCTGCTTCATATATTCTCCCACCTGTTTCTGTTAAGAGAGTGAAGATAACATGGAGCTAGTTTAAGAAGTTCTAAGTATTCTTTTTTTTTTTTTTTTTAATGATGCCAAACAAATTTCCATTACTGATCCAGCAAAGCCGTTCCTGGTTTACACCTTCTTTTTGCCACCATTGTTTTCACTCATGTGAATCATAGCCTGTAAAAACAGTTACAGTTACAGAACCAATGCACAACACTGCCCCCCAGTATTGCAGTCAGTAGGTAAAGCCTATGCTGAGCTGTTTATCATTTCCTACGCCTGCAGCCATAATCACTGCAACACTGTGACTCATTGTGTGACATTCCAAGCATGAGGTCAGTATAAATACCGACATCCATCTAGCTAAAATTTCTAAGTGCCGCTGTTATGTAAATTCGGCTCTCTTCATCCTTCAACAACAAAATAATGCAGAAGAAAACAACAGAATTGATGCCTTTGATCAGCCAGTCGTGTTTCAGATATCAGGAGACGGTCAAATATGGCCAACACATCAAATGCTTTTCTGCAATTCTGTTATCTTGACTTAGTTTCAGCTGGAAACATGAAGCAGGCTCAGATTTGCTGATTTACCCCTCCACAAACACCATTTACTGACCTCTATTTCCTCTCTCAGGAAGTGATTTTATCTCTGCATCACTTTGTCTTTCTCGCCTTTGCTCTAAACAACAACACTGAGCCTGTATTTCCCTCCGTCTGTCTGTCAGATAGAAATGAAGAAAGAAAGATTAATATAAAATGTCAATTTATAAATCTGTCTACTGATTTAGTAACTATTACAATTAGAGATTAACCAATTATTGTGCTTGTGTGTGTACATATTATAGAATCTACAAGTACCAGGCGCACGGCTACGCCTTCAGCTCGGTGGAGGAGCTGCTGGACTCTCTCGGGGGGAGTGGCTTCATCAACATGACCCAGAGGCCCCTCTCTGATTCGCTGCTGGAGCTGGGCGTGTCACAGCGCTTCATCGACGAGGTCATCGCGCCTGTCATGAGGGTCAACTATGGGCAGAATGTCAGCATCCCCGCCTTTGTAGGTCAGATGAGTGTGAAGAAATGAGCAGGAGAGGAAGAAGAGGGAGGGAGGGAGGGAGAGGGTGATAAGTACGAAGAAAGATGGAGGAGGGTGGGAAGAGGAAGGCTGTTATGAGCCAGTTATGAGCTGCACGTCCACGTCCTCGCTCAGGAAACAGGAGAGGAAAGGAAAGGAAAGGGAAGGAAAAGAAAAGCGATACAGGAGTCGATTAATGGAGGAGTGAGGTGAGAATAGAAGAGAGGAAAGCAAGGTGAGAGGAGGGGGTGGCCTATGGGAGCAAGAGAACAGGACAGCGTGTGGGCAGCTGATAATTGGTTTATAGTACTTGGCACTGCATGTTGTGATTGTGTTTTTGTGTGTGTGTGTGTGCGTGCGCGTTACAGGCGCTGTGTCTTTAGCTGGAGCCCAGAACAACCTGTGGGCAGTGGAAGGAGGCAACAAGCTGGTGTGTTCTGGCCTGCTGAAGATGGCCAACGCTAACCTGCTGCAAGCACAAGTCATTTCCATCTCGCCGGTCTACTCAGGTAATTAACCTTGATGCCGGTTCAACAGGATAATTCAATTTAATTCAGTTTTACAAGGATCCTTTAGTTAGTGTGCTTTGTTTACTGACAACAATAATAAGCAGAAAATTACCCTTTCTGCATGGCAGCAAATTAACCTGTAACCTGAACTTCATGCTTGGTTCTTCCTCGCTGGCACAAGTACGGAAGTAAAAAAGGGCCATTATCATTTTGACCGTTAAAGCAACCTAATATATGATGTTCACGCTTTCAAAGTCGAATATTTCAGTGCTGGTATTTATATTTAGTAGTATAGATTTAGTATATAGATTTAGTATTGAATGGTGATTGAATTTCACAATTATTAGTTGGTTCATTAATAAGACTCAAATCTTTATTTAGTAGTGAAATAGAATAGACCAGAATGCAAAGCGGCCACATAACATGCTCTGTTATGTAAAATCCACAGCTGGACGGTCCAGGTTCAGGTCTGTGGATTACACATGAAGGAAGTAATTAATCACATTTAAGTGTGGATTATTTCCTCTAATCCAGCATTTGTGTCAATTACAGCATTTGCATTATGGCTTATGTATAAAATAGCGCTATGTCTCTAATGATGGATCTGTATCTACTGAGAAAATCATCTTGTGCTCACACCATCATTTACAAACTGCGTATGAAGCAGATGTAGGTTCATTTGTGTCTGAATCGTGTGTAGTATTGTGTTAACAATGATATTGTGTATGTTCCCTCCAGGGGAGGTGCCCCAGTACCAGCTGAGCTACGCCTCAGAAGCAGGGACGGTATCAGACATGTACGACATTGTAGTGTTGGCGACGCCGCTCCAGGCCAGTGTCAAATCTGGAATCCAGTTCCAAGGTTTCACCCCTCCGTTCGACCAACTTCCCGGCAACTACCACAGCACTGTAGCGACCATTGTCCATGGTTACCTCAACACCTCTTTCTTCGGTTTTCCGGACCCCCGCCTGTTCCCCTTCGCCAGCGTCTTGACGACTGAGACGCCTGATGTGTTTTTCAACAGCGTGGCTAGTGTTTGTCCCGTCAACATCTCAGCGGGCTTCAGGCGAAAGCAGCCACAAGAGGCAGGAGTCTATAAAGTGTTTTCGCCACAACCTCTGGACAAGAGTCAGCTTAAAACACTCTTCAGGTGAGCCACTGATTAAGTCCTAAAAGAGTTATCATGACATTAACTAGGGCTGCAACTAATTATTTTCATTACTGCATTATTTATCTTCTCAAATAATCAGTTGGTCCACAAAATGGTTCAGACCCCAAAGAAGTTTTTGCATTTTTGTTTAAAAAAGTAAACAATCGATTTACAGCGATTTACAAAACTGATGCTAATTAGTCTTCTGTCAGTTATCCAGTTTACAGACTAAAGCAGTTCACTAGCAGAGCTAAATGCTAACGTCAACATGCTAAATTATGTAATGTAAAAATAGCTTAGTTTAGTGTGTCTGCATGCATGTGTTTACATTTACTGTTGAATGTCTGTGCCAAACCCCATGGTGATCCATCTGATATCTGCCAACCTCTTTCACTTGAGAACAAAAATTACAAGCTCATGGAGGCGCCAGATGAAAAATCAGAGGATCACCACAGTCAGAGGGGTTCATCCTGGAGGGGCCATGAATTTCTGTACAATAGTTCACCACAATCCATCTAATCCTTGTCAAGATATTTCAGTCAGGAGTGAAGTGGCGACGATGACCAGTCATAATGATACATTTTTTTAAAAAGCAGAATAATCTAGAAAAACAAATTTTGAGAATAAGCAGAATAATAACTTTCCTGTGCTTCTCAATCTCAGGTCGTACTACTCGGTGCAGGTGACAGAGTGGCAGGCCTACCCTCGCTATGGCAGCAGCCAGGGACTGCCGCCTGTGGAGCTCCACCCCAATCTCTACTACCTCAATGGCATTGAGTTGGCAGGCAGCGCCATGGAGATGAGCTCAGTGGCGGCCAAGAACATCGCGCTGCTGGCTTATCACCGCTGGAACAGACAGACGGACATGGTGGACCAGAGAGATCTGATGCACAGGATCAAGACTGAACTCTGACCTGGTCAGCTGGAAGCCAAAACAGCAGCGTGAGAGAGAGGGCCACTGGGTTAATGCGGCTCTTATAGCATCACAAAGCTGCTGTGCACACATCCAAAATCTTAACTACACATCGAGTACATCTCCTGCTGAATTCTGAGCCGGTAAATGTCTGTATTAGGGTATTACATTTTTAGCATTTAACTTGTGAGTTTCAAAGTGCATTTAAAATCACATCCAAGTAATATATTACTACATACGTCTAACACACTGATTCAGCGATAAATAAGTTAAACACAATCTGAACCTGCCTTATTCGAATTAAACCAAACAAGTATCGACGTCAAATGAAGTCTAAAACTCATTTTAATGGCACCACTAAAGGCGTCTGTCCAAAGGCCAGTTTGATTTCGCTGATTGCTTCGTTCTCTGTGCCAGCGACATTGCAGATATATGAAACATTTTGCAGTATTTGTTTGGCATTGATCGCTAATGCTAATTGGTGTTTTCATCCAAAAATTCAGCTGCAGGCAGCTTCTATTTGCCAAGAAATGGGAAGAAACCAAGCAACCACGGAAAACATCAGCTAATATTTACTTCAGTAGAAAGTGAATTGGCTGTTAGGAGACTGCTTTACTGAGTTGCTGCTGGTGTGAATGAACGGCAAGTTAACATGAGTAGCAGTCTAAAGTCACCGGTAATGCTCCGCGTGAATAAATAATCCTGTGTCTAAGTCAGGAAAACACTTGAGAATCAGGATTGAGAGCATGAATGAGACACCTTTTGAATGGCAGCTTCAACAGCTGTGCGATGTGAGGCGGATCAGAGCCGTAACTAAATAACTCTTTGTCATTCGGTCAAAACCAACTGCAGCGCTGCTATTACTGTCTATAAATTGAAGGAGTGTTTATGGACTTGTTGGCATGAGCTGCACCAAGAAGATCTCATTTTGTAAATGAATAAAATCATTATTCAGTGACTCATGGTAGTGGCCACTGGTGCTATGCTCTATTGCCCCTTTCATCAGACTGTTTCATTATCTCCCCTTCCTGCTGCTTTTGTTGCGTAATCCAGCGGAAAGAATTTTATTCGGGGAATGGAGCCAACAAGCTTTCACACTGGACCAAATAAAAGCAGAGGACAGATCCGTGGAGCTGCTGGTGGTGATGATGGCACTTTTTTTCCTTCCTCTTCTCTCTCAGCCCTAAAGCCGAGTTCTGATCCTGCACTTTTAACGAGTGCTATAATCTTGGAAAAGCACATATGGAGACAGAGCTGGACATTGACTTCCAGAAATGGCAAGTGCTAAAAAAAAGATGGTGTGATGATACGATAAGAAACCCTCGACTGTTGATAATCCTCAAAAGACTTTAAGAAATGCCTTGTTTTATTTGTTTCTAATTTATGACTTGACTTGATTTGGACCCAAGTGGATTTCTGGATTCATAAAAATGTTATTTAATTGTTGTCAAGTGGAAGCCTTGTGACTTCATGAGTTCATGATGAGAAAACGCCACAACCCTTTAATCTGATGAAGCTGTTACAAACGCCATGATGGCGTCAGAAATTATGCTGGTCGAGTTGTGATGAAGGCACTTTAGCTTTGTTTTGTTTTGTTCAAGGTTTTTGCTCAGCAGCAGCTCCTGTTAGTAGAAAAGCCAAACATGTGTAGCAGCAGCACCTTTATGATATAACGCTGTAAAACTAACACCCACAAAGAGCTTCATGGAATCATCTTGTTAATTCAAGGCCCACTTACTGTCTTTTTTTTCATAACTTTCAGCTGTATCGTTTGCTCAGTTGTCATGGAGATGGATCTGCTGACATGATTTCAATCATGGCACCATAAAGCATGGTGAAAACTGTGTCGTATGGTCGAAAGCTCCCAGTAAGTGCACCTTGAGTTGGTATAATTTTGTCCAACGATTATTTTCAAGGGCGAGAGCGGATTTTTACGAGCCAGTACAAACATGGAGCCGTCTCCGTGACAACCAAGCTAACTCGATCCAATGAAGAAGGGCGAAAAACAAAACAGTAAGTGGACATTTAGTTTCTGAGGTCAGAATGAACTTTCGTGTTTCTTGTACGTAGCAACTAAGAATATAGGATGAAGTTTAGTCTTAAAAAAAACCAAAGGTACAGTGCAAAATAAAGGTACAGTCTGTATTTTTTTTCAAGAGTGTTGGACAGTGGAGGAAGAAGCAAAAATACCAACACTATATAATACCAACTATGTAAAAATACTCCATTAAAAGTAAAAACTTCATTTAAAACCCTACCTAAGCAAAAGTTCAGCGGTATTATAAGCAAAATGTACTTGGTAAAGTAAAAATATTCATTCTGCAGAAAAATGTCACCTGTGACCGATATATTATTATACATGACATTATTGGATTCTTGATTTATCAGTACTGGAGCTCGTGTTAACTTTATCTATTAGCTTTATTATAGTTGGGTAGTTTAATCTAGTGTTTCCCAGATAGATTTTTTTCTGAAATGTTGGATATTTCCACCTCTGGACTTGAACAGTTATTTAAATGAAACAGTCTGAGAAGTTTAGATTAAAAACTCAAACATCTGAAATGTGACAAGAAGCCCAAACTGGATACGGTTAGAATATTTTATGGAGGTCACAAACTAAAAAGGAATCATCTTGAACCGTGTGTTTGATTACAAGAAGAGTGTCATGTGTTTTTTTTTTTTGTTAATGTAAAATCTTTACTTAGAGTGTACAAGTTCATTCTTGACTTTATGAATAGTAGTTTTACAAATAATCTCAACTCAAGGTCCACTTACTAACTTTTTCCTGAGCTTTCATCGGTATCTCAGATTCCTCGTGGACAGTCCCCGGTTGTTATGGACTTACACAGAAATGGAGTAAACTCCATCCACTGATGAGGGGCATGGGATGCCGTTGAAAGTCACGACAAAAGCGAGTAAGTAAACCTTGAGTTGAGATTATTTAGTCAAATAGCAGATTCACATCTAACCACTGTCGCCATCAAATGTAACGTTCTGCCAAATATAGCATGTATCAGCATCTTTGATCTGCCTGATGAACTAAATAATGCAGCGTTTTATTATGAATGATGTGCATTATTCTGACTGTTGATAGACATAAAAAATGTGAAAAGTCTACTATTCAGCCTCTGATTTAACCCGGGCTTTCAGCTTTTATTTCCTGTTCATTAATAATGGCACAGAACAAAATGTACTTGTTGAAAAACCACCTCTGAGCACTGAACAAAATCCATCTTCTTGCTTGATTTCAGTCTGCCTGAGTTCGGTCATTTTAATTTTCTGTTACTGGAACGGGGAGAAAAAGGAAAGTTATGAGGTAATTTGTCACTAACAGGACGTTTAGTGTTGGCGGTTGGCTGCCTGTTACTTCCAGCCACAGTTGTTCCAGTGGATGCTTTAAAAATGTTGTTTGACAGATTCATAAATCAGATTCATGTAGTTAAACTGACAACAAGCTGGAGCTTTGTCACTGTGACGGAAGTTTTCATACTGGGCTGCAGAAAGTGGTGATGCATTTATGGTGAAACATTTTAAACCAAAGATTGAAACAGTTTTATTATTTATTTATAACGACTTTGCTTCTGTAATTATAACACACAGAGAACAATTAACTATTAAACCATTCAGGTCTAGTCAAATTTTATTTAAATAGCCCAAAATTACAAATCACCATCTGTCCTCAGAAACTCAATTTGGATTGGAAAAACCCTCAGGAAGAGTAACAGAGGAGGGGCCCCTCTCACAGGATGAGCAGACAATATTTCCATACTACAATGGCAAAATGTCTGATACATGCACCGTGTCATGTTTTCTTGCACACTGGGCCACCGTAGAGGGCACTTCATTGTGTTTTATCCACCACAAGGTCCGCCGGCCATTTTTATGATCAATCAAAAGGTCTACAGTGAAGCTCATCCTCTTTACCACAGCAGTCTGCCTGCTGTGGTGTAGTGTATAATGGGCCCTGTGTCTCCTTGTTCTTGACCTCCTGGCAGCAAGAACACAAACACAATGCTGCATGATAATAGAATCAAAAAGAGAAATAATGTGACTCAAACATATGATTCAATTTGGTGCAACGTGGGTCACTTGTGCTCGTTTTACTTTAATCTTTCTGTGGTCTGTTGTCGACGAGCTATCATACAGTCAGTCACCCCAGTCAAACTAAGGAACCACATTGAAGGTACTAAATGATGTGTAAATGAGATCATCAGAAATCCTGAAAAGTAGGGCTCATCTCATAATGGTTCACTTTCCTTTTGTAAATTAAGACAATTTGAAGCGGCTGCTTTTTTTTAAAATGTTCTATATTATGCAAAATGCACTTCTCTTTAACATAAATATGTGTCCCCGGTGTACCAGGAGAAAGACAAACTCTGAGAAATACCCTCCACTCTCTGTTTCTCCTGCTCCATCCTTCAGGAAATGTGCGTGAAAACGAGCTGTTTGAATTTGGTTCCCCTTATGACATCATAAGGGCATCTGTTGATCATGTGACCTCCTCCAGCCCTTCAGCAGGCCGACTATCCTCTTCCTCCGAAAACCTCCTGAACCCACCTTGCTGTCCGGCATTGTTTTTTCTTCACAGACGTAACATGAGGATGTCGAAGAAGACAGCAAAGCCATCAATCTGTTCTGAAATGGAGTGCTGAAAAGAAAGAGGTTGAAAAGCTTCGTCTGCTATTAGAAAAACACAGACTGTTTAAAAGAAGTGGACGTAGCCACCGTGATGTCACCCACTGGTTTGTGGACCGCTGTTTTGAAACCTTGAGTTTCACTTTTTGGGTGTCGCCATCTTGGCTTTTTGGAACCAGAAGGGACGTTTATGCCACAAAGACCGCCTCTGAGTGGTCAGTCACAACGTAGTCCTGCCCTAAAGCATACCCTCCTTTATCGTCTATTTTCCTCTAAATGGGACCAAAATGTATCAGTGGAACATCATTATTTTTTGAATAAGCCGATAATAAATTATCACATGAGACCATAAGCTTGTTAAGAAAGTGTTTACTGAGGTAATAAATCAAGTGAGAAGTCGGTTAGTTTTCCCGTAGACTTCTATACAACCGCCCCCTCTGGCCATATGAAAGGATGCAGGTTTAAGGCTCTTCTGCATTGGCTTCACCTTACAGACCCGGAAGCTACGTCCAATTCTTTTATACAGTCTATGGAAAAATAATGAGCTTTTTGAATATTAAATCATGTCCACCTGTTCTAGTAGGACGTCCAAATACTTAAGTATGAACGTGAAAATGAGAAGAATACGGGACCTTTGATGCAACAGAGATTTTAACCCAGTCCCATCACATCAATACACCTGCTGCCTGGTTCAAAATCATTTTATATGTAAATAGAGTTTTGCTATATTCATGTGTAAAAAGCGAAACTACTCTATTACTCTACTACTACTACTAGATAGATGGATAGATAGATTTAGAGAAAGATCCAGCCACCCGCTCTCTGTCAGCTGCAGGATGGAGGTCATAGGTTACTCTGAGAGTTCTCCTGCATCTTGTGATGTTATTTTGTTCGCTGGCTCTGCTGTGGCTGTTTGGCTTGAAACAAGGCAGCTTTCATGTCCAGCACTGTGTTAGCGTTCAAGCATTTCTCCTGAGTAATACTGAAACTGAAAGAGTACAAAGAGTTCCAGCGTCTCTCTTTTTCTCTGACTTTTGTTCCACAAATTCCTTTTTTTGAATGTGCTTTAATTCATTTGTTTTTTATTGGTCTTTACGTATGTTGCAACACTTGGTAATAGTCATGAAGTCACAGTTTCTGTTTCCAGTGAAAGGGGGCAGCAGCCGCTGCCTGGAACAGCTGCTGATATGCCCCCCCCCCCGAGAATTTCTTTTAGGCTGAGCTCAGTGGAGACTTGTACTATGTTAGTCAGTTTATTGGGCATTAATCAATCAGTTTATTGCTGTGAACTTCAAATCAATGAATACAGCATATGATGTTATTGTATGTTTGCTGTTCTATATTGGTGAACTATGAATGTCCAAACAAAGTTGTTAAATCTGAGTTTAGAGATTTAGATTAAAACAGGCTGTTTTGGGGGTTGTAGGTTTATGGTAATAAACGTAATGATATGGTTAAAGGTAAACGTCAGCCGTTATTGATATAACTGCGGAGCACTGTACATGGTTCGTAGGGGAATATTTTACTAGACATACAATAGATGTGAAGAGCTGCACAGCAGCAGCACACAGAGCTCCTTAGTGGGTGTCTGTGTGAAAGATCCATTGTTCTTTAGCCACACTGTTTAGGTTGGTTCACACTCTTAGATTCTTAGTTAATTCATCAGGATTTTTCTAGTTTTAGTTTCATGACTGTTTTCTACTCCTGTTTATTTCTATTCAGTGAACAGCAGCTTTGCATGTTGATGTGATCTTGTTAGTAACTCAAATAGCATGCGTGTTCTCTTCTTATTTATATACAAACCAGTCGTCAGCATCACCTTATCATCACTGCTCAAACCTTTCAATAAACTACCAAGAGGATCCACCTCCTGTGCTGACTGTGCCTGAATGGACACTTTGCATCACAGCTATAACAGCATACACCATAATAAAGAAAAATGTAATAATGTTACTGGGAAGAAGGACAAGGTTGAATATATTCACAGATGCATAATGAATAACAAGAATACCATGATACTTTAAAGATGCCCTGTGGAGTTTTCTTGTAAACAAACTTTCTGTTTACATTCAGTGTGACTCACCAAATGCATTCTGTGTATCCTTGAGGCTTGAGCGATGTGTTGAATACATTGCCTCTCTCATGAAACATTTGCTAAACCCTGCAATGTTCAACCCTGCAATCTGTTACAACCATGCCCTACTTTTATCCAAAGCGACTCACAATAAGAGCATTCAAACATGTGGGTGCAACCCAAGAATACCATAATCATACACCCTCATCAAGTAGGCCACAAGTATAACATTTAGAAACAATAAAATATTGAGAAAGAGTAGCCTTACCTTTGTGGGCCAAGGTGGCATCTAAACAGGTGATTTTTCAGTAAATGTGTAGAGTTTCTGCTGATTGAGCCAGGACAGCAAATAGTTGAGATTTTCTTGGACCAACTTGCAAAAACAAGTAAATAAATGCACAAATAAAAATAAATAAATGCTCCAGAGTGCTTCTAGTGGTCAATAACACTTTAGGGCGCCTTTAAACATTTACAAATGCAATAAAGTTAAGGCAACATATTGTGATTTTGTATTTCCCCACCAGAAGTTGCTTCCTAGCAGGAAAAGGGTTTGGGAACATTATTTATGTCTCCATGCAGGGAAATGAAAGTAACAGAAAACATGACTGAACAGGAAACTCAACAAAATATGAGTCTAAATGTTTTGAGACTTTCTCTTTGGTATTTGGTGTAACTCTTCTGTATCGGATGGACGGTGTTTCCAAGCCCTGATAACATCCATCTCTGTGACAGGACTTCACGGTATCATGACAATAATGAAATGTTGCACTCGTGTTGTCGCCCAGCCTCGAGCTCCGCTTCCATTGGCCCGTCGTAGCACCACGTGGTCGGGCAGTCACGCGCTTTCCAGGAACCCGTCAGGAAGAAGAAAAACAAAACAAACCCGAGAGAGCTGTAACAGCGTGTAGACTCCATTGAAAAGAGGGCCTTATTATCTCCACCAGGAGAGCACACACCAGGTCCGACACGAAGCGAGACGTCTGTGTGGGCGTCCTAAAAGTGAGTAGGAGCGATATTGATCCGTTTTTGGGGAACTTTGCCGGGACGCGGCTCGGTGTTTTCGCCACGGCGGAGGATTAGCTTTGAAGCTAACGGCGGATCGGTTGTTGTTGTGTGTCGGGCTTCAGCTGGGATGAGGAAGGGGGCGGACGGAGGCCATACTGACTGTGAGCTGCGGGTGAGAAGGAAGCAAGACCCTTTAGTTCCGCATTGAAAGAAAAAAGCACAGTTTGGGCTAAGTAACACGGCTATTTTGCACCGAAGCTTGTCGGGCTCTTGCAGGAAGTGTTTAACGCTACGTGCTTTAATGTAGCTTGCAAAGGCTTCATGATAAACTGAGATACATTTCGCTCACTGACAAATGTCACTCACTCGTTAAAACTGTTTAAAATAACGTCCCGCTGATTTTCTTGGTTGTGTCATGGCACGGTTAATTTCCCTGTAAGTAGGGTTAAATGTCTAACTCGGGGTCAGGTTGGTTAAAAATTGCTCTTATGTAACAAGACTGGATTGAACTCCACTTTTAAACTACCCCAAACCATGCAGGACTTCTTATAACACACGTACGGCTATTAAACGTGTGGTTTAAATGTCTGCCAGGGACAAATTTAAAGCGTGTTTGTGGCAGAAAAAGCCTCAGTGTGGCAGTGAAATGCCCAGCACTGACTTTTTGCAGTCAGCCTGAGCTCTCTGTAGGTACACGCCCCCCCAGTACTAAACACATCCACTGCTGCTGGAAAGAAAAGGCTCGACACAGCCAGAAATTTCCACGAGATGTAAGGTAAATAATGCACCCGAATTGGACAAATGTCTCCACCGAGGGGATCTCTTAAGTAATGATATCTTTAGGATGGTAGATTAGTTTGGATTTTACCCAAACAATGTGCTGTGTAGTTTATTCACCCGACTAGTGTAGCTAAGCGTTTGAATTTGTGTTTCCTTTTTGATATAAATGGTAAGAAATGTCACGGGTTGGTGTATAATCATGTGCTGTACTCGGGTTTTGTTTTAGGTGGTAGATTTTACTCGAAATGTCTTTTAAATATAGATATCTAGGCCACGGGCATGTAGGCCTCCAACTTGTTTATCTTCTGCCTCAACCTAGATTGAAACGAGCTGTTTATTATGAAGCAGCTCCTGTGATTGACAGTCGTGGCGGCCATTCAGATACGCTCGGGGGCGGGACGTCATCTCTGCTCGACCAATAGGGAAGAAGGATTACGTGGGTGTTGGCACACGGTGTTAGATTGAGGTTTTGTTTTGCTTTGCTGAGGATCTGTGATGAGTGCAGAGACTGTGGAGATACTGGTGACATTTATTGCTTTAATCGGTGTATGTTATGGGTCATTTGTAATCTATCCCTGCATGTGAGACTGTGATGAAGATGATGATGATGATGATGATGATGATGTTGATGTGTAGACATGCATGCTCTCAGATTGTGCCTCTCCAAAACAGGTGAATCTATCACACAGATGTGCAGGGATGTAGCTTTCAATGTTTTTTAGGAGACTGAGTCTAAATACTTAAATATTTTCAATTTGTACTACTGTTTCATAGTATAGTGTTTGTGTTTTTCTACTCGAAATATGGTTGTTTATATAACAGTTTTGGGAAATTACAAAGCTCATTGTGTTTCCATCAGCAGTTACAGTGTCTGTACCAAAGCTGGTCATCCATTAGTATCGCTAAAGGCTAAAGGAACACATTATCTACCATAAACACATGTGCAGGTACAACAGATATGTCAAGTCATCACGTGTAAAAAAATCTGTAATTATTCTTCAATTTTATCATAATTCATTTGCAGTCGTGTGCTTTTGTGCTTGCGTCAAAGGATCCCGAACCTTTTTCTGTCTTATGGAAACCAAAACAATGTACACTGCTAACAACTTGGGGATAACTAAAGGAGCTGTGCTGAGACTTATTGAAACAACATGAACTGCGTGTAATGTAAGTTGAACCACTCAAACATTTTTACACTCACTGCTCTCCTGCTATAGTGACAGTAAGTGAGATCAGGTTAGCCTTCTTCATACCTTGCCTTTACATGGTTGTTTTGTTTTGTGATTAAGTCTTGCCTACCTGATTCGCTTAATGATTCATATCGATCACCTTTGTTCACAGCAGACATTTTGTCGTAGCACGGAAAGCACAGGTGGAGCTAATAACATTAACAATGGATCAGTTCCAGAACTGCTACAACAACAATGTTATTAGTTATTCCTGTCAATGACAAGTCTCCCTCTGATTACGTGCCATGACCTGAGATTACGGTGGTCACTGCAGTGACTCGATGTCCTCCCCATGGGGGGCTGCCCCCCAGTTTGCGAACCACTGGCTTACAGTAGTCCTCCTATACTACCTACTCCTATACCTCCTAGAACTATACTTCTGAAGTAGGGCTGCAACCAACGATTGTTTTCATAGTCGATTATTTTTTCGAATAGCTGATAAGATGTTTGGTGTATAAAATATCAGAAAATGGTGAGATATGTTGATCAGTGTTTCTCAAAGCCCAAGGCGACGTCTTTATATGTTTTGTTTTGTCCATGGCTCCAAGATATTCAGTTTACTGTCACAGAGGAGTTAAGACACCAGAAAGTATTCACATTTAAGAAGCTGGAATCAGAGAACTTTTACCTGTTTTTTTACAAAAATTACTCCAACTGATTAATTGATTATCAAAATAGTTGGCAATTGATTTAATCGTTAACAACTAATCCATCAATTGATTAATCATTGCAGCTCTAATATGAAGTCAAAAGCTAAAAACAGGGATATTTATTAGTCTGAGCTGTAAAATTCAGGTAATCAGTGAACGAAAACATGCAATAACAGACGCATCAAAAATAGTGTGTATTTTTTAAATGCACACCTGAATGTAAGCCCACTGGCCACATAGCAACATTTATTTTGTTTCTTTAAGAGCTGTTTATAGTTCAGTACTTTGGCACCAGGGCAGCTCAGTGAACTGAAGAAAGAATTTGCATCCGCAATGCATCTTGGTAACTTGGTGTCTCTAACCACGACATCTACCCGTACACCCATTCTGTGATTCTCATGTCTTTAATTAATCTTACCTTATCGAGAAGGGCTGGGTGATGTCACTGAAATCAGTATCGTGATATAAAAACTATTTGTTTGTTTGATGTTGGTATATATTGCCATAGGACACATATGAAATTACTAAATTGACGTTCAGTCAATGGAGGCCTTTTCATCTGTTATGCAAGTAAGGTGAACCTCAAACAACACATTATGTTACTACGATTGTTAATTAAAAAAAATACATATGTAAAATGACAAAAGATGATGCTGTGATCATATATCACAAAACGATTCCACTGAAAGTTGATATATGTTCGATATGGTGTCAATAATATTGAATTTCCAGCACTACTGTCACCATATACAAATACCACTTAATCAAAAGTCAAAAATTGCCACATTAATGAATTATTAAAAGTCACAACCTTTATGCACAATTGGCTGTTTGTGAGCATCCATATTCTGTTTGTCTGTGGCCACACACACACACACACACACACACACACACAACCAGGACTTGTGGATTAATGACTTTCATGATGTTTGCAGAGATTCGCTCACATTAAGTAAACAGGCTGGCTGCTTGTTATCTCTGTAGGATCAGGGACTGACTGGTATCAGTGGGTAACTCGTTCCAAAGGAGACACTGCTGATTGGCCTACTTGGATCACGTCCAATGTTGTGAGTCGGAGAATGTGAGCTGTTTGCATGATAGTGGAGCTATGAGTTAAGTGCAGCACAGTCATAGCTGAATTCTTCGTTTTATTGTGGTCTGAACCAGCAGCGAGGCGAGGGAACATTGTTAGCGGTTAGTTGTTGGAAAGTGTGAATATTTATTGCTATTTTTCCAAGATTGTGTTTTCCAAGTTGAATCTCCAAGATTCAAGGATAATGGTGAGCAGCAGCAGAATGATGCTTCCAAGCATTTATCTACATTAAGCGATGCATTTTTATTGATTGTTTTCTGTGCAAATTTTTGTTAGAGCCCAAAGCAATTTCTTAAAATGGCAAGAAAACAAAAATTCAGATTTACCTTTGTTAGCTGCCACTAGCAAAGACATTTGATTTTGATAAATGACAATCAATTATGAAACTAATGATTATTAAGCTTTCATTCAGTTTCCAGTCTGCCATTTGACTACTTCATTAATCCACTTATATAATCATGGCCAGACACACTTCTATCTATCAGATAATACTATCAACTGATCCTCGTTTCTAATGTTTATAAACAGAGAAGATGGAGCTGTTGTGCGAGTCCATTTTGAGCTCATCGTAGACCAACACAGGAAACCGTACATCTGTAGAGAGAGTGCATTGTGACCCTGCGCGTCAGTGTTAGTTGTCAAGGGATGCTATAAAAAAAAAAAAACACAAGAGCACATTTTGTAAATTGTGTAAGAAGACATTTTATACTTCCAACATTTGAGCTGCAGCAGTCGAGAGTGATGCAGCCACAGTGCATCATAAGAGCATAATCAAAAGTCAATAACATTACTGGAGAGTGAAGGTGGTGTTTCATTACCTGCACTAGTTGGGTGCAAACCAGCCCTCAATTCAGCCCCACCTAAAATAATCTATCCCCTATGCACCTCTGAGACGTAAACATGATGCTGCAGAATTCTGTCCTGTTGAGCAACTTTTGTCTTTATCACTGCCTGACTTTCTTTTGCAAATACTGTGTATAAGATTTTTATGTTTGTCACAGAAAACCTTTAAAGTCTTGAAAAGTTTGCCTGTAGAAAATCTGAAATTTTGAATCCTGTACAAGAACCCCCGACCTAAAGCCACAAGTCAGATTGCTGTGACCCAAAACCAAGTGAAATCCCAAAGTACAAGGGCTAAAAGAAAAAGATCTAATGCTCCATCGCTGATGTCTAACCAAAGCCTGAGAGCGAAATTCAGCTCGAGTCTTTTGAGGCTTGTCAGGCTCTGTCATAAATATCCGGCTCTACATCACAGTCTGTGTCAGCCACTGAGTAGTGGGATGGATTATACTAAATTCTGCTACTGGAAATTACTCGGTGCAGCTTCGCCTGGGTAGGTGGGGAACGCTGTGACTCGTTTTCTGCATGTTTGTAAGATCATTGGCAGTGAGCACAGGGTTTCTGTTTCCCTCTGTGATAGCAGAATCTGGATTTATGTTCTTGTTAGTGTTGTGTTCAGGCCATATGTTTCTTCATTCTGCTTCTGATACAAGTGAAGCCAGATACAGCTGCCCTGGAAGGCAGCACAGGCTAACATATGATAATGATACTGTTTGTATTTGAGAGGCTGAGCTTCAAAATGTACTGTGGGTCATCAAGAGAACATCTGTGTACGTGCATATTTATCTGCATAGACTTGCATTTGCTTTGGTGTTTTTAAAGGTGTTGCTTCTACAGTCGCTGTTGTACTTGTGTCTACTGATGTGTTTTCTGCCACTTCCTGTCTCAATGCAAAGTGTGTATACACGAGCTCGGGTGAGAAGTTCATTTGAGTCAGTCAGCACCCAGTGAGAGGTACTGATGTCGTCAGCCGGCCTGAGAGGAGTGGGATTGGTGTACAATTGTGTGTCAGCTGTTCACTGCAGGGGTCATGTCTCCATGCAGATTCTCATTTATTTGCTATGCAAAAGCAGTGAAGGAACCAAAGATCAGTCCATGTGTTGCGGTCAGTAGGCGGTGCAGGAAAGTGAGAGAACGACAAAAAAAGCATTAGGGGAGGGTGGAGGGGATGATTAAAAATCAAGTTGAGGTTAAGCTAGATGTACCCTTGACTCGGAACAAATCAGACGCGGACTGAGCGAAGGTGGGAAGGCAGTTTTGTTTTTTTTTTCGGAAAAGTCGGTGCTTTCCGACATTTGATGGGGGCAGGGTTTGGAGTGCATCACATATTTCACAGAAGCCTTCTCACGAACACTTCTGGCAGCTACAGGGTAAAGAGAAATCTGCTGTATGCTTTGGGTGCTTTGCTATCGGACTTTCTGGTTTGGCATGGTGTCTGGACAAAGGGACAATGAAGAGCATTGTGCGGGCCATTTAAAGGCAGACAAATATTTACACATTCATTCATTACAAGACACTCCACCTCGGCCAATGCAGCAATAACAGTATTAACAGCTCTCTTACTGTTTTCTTACTACTTATTAGAGTTTAAATGATTAGCTGCTTAATCAATTGAGTTAGACAGAGTAATAATCAACAAAGAACCACCTAACAGTTTCTTTAACAGTTATCAATCCACTGTCTTTCTGTCATCTACACACACGACAGGAGAGGTTTACTTGGATCAAGTGCTTTCACAGTGGCCATGCGGAGACTGTCTGCTGTGGCACAAGGGATTTCTGCAGCCTCTCTTGGTGCTGTGGTTACTATAGTGATTAATTGGCCCATTAACAAGTTAGCTGCCGGAGACTCTTCTACGCTCTATATTTGTCAGAAGTCATCCTTTAAGTGTGAAGACATGGTTGTGAAAAATGCTTCTTCTATCTCTGACTTGATCATCATGGTTGGTAAAGTGATTTCTCTTACAACTTGCCACTTTATTCTAAACTCAGGACTTCTTTTAAGGATAATGGATTTATTTCATAAACTAGATGGTGGATTTTCTTTCACTGGAATGAAAATTGCTAGTGGAACGAATGAGCCAAAATGTTTTCTAGCATCTGGGTTTACTTCTGTGTTGTGTGTGTGAGACGCACATTAGTGTTTCTTCACCTCTCTTAATACGTCCATGGTCGGGACCCTTAAGATCGATGTCTCAGTTTTTTACTGTGACATGATTGATCACTTTTCAGGCTGTTTCTGATCTAATCCTCTAACGTTAGAGTCAGGTTATGCTCAATGATAACTAGTTCATATGGCATTTTCTCTGAGCATGCCGGAAGTCTAAAGTTTTTGTCAATGGTTGCACTTGACTGGATATAATTGGGGGGATAACTGTGCACATTTTCAGGCATGCAATGCATTCATAGTTTTCCACTCAGTTGTTCAAATGAAAAGTGAAAAAAACTATTTGGTCAAAAATGATAAAGTGCATGAGAAAGACCTTCAAACCCTGATTTCTTTTTTCTGCACAGCTAGCCAATCAAATGAGGTGTATGTGAGTGCTAGATTGTTGAATTACAGAAATGGTTTGACACAGCTCCCCCTATTGACGTCCAAAAAGTGTCAGGGGAGGGTGTTTCTGAAGCTATTTGATCATCCGACAAGCAGTCCTGAAGGAGCATACTTCAGCTTCAACCTGCTCTGGTGCAGGTTAGCCGTGCAGCATAATTTACCATGATGATCCACCCTGAGTAAAACGGAGGCAGCTTCGTGATACCCAAAAGCTTTGGTCAAGCCCAAAGATAGCTGGCTAACCCTAATCTTGCTTCATGATTCAGGGCCCAGAGCATCGGAGTGTATTTAGGTCTTAAGTCTGTGAGAGCAGATGTGAACAAGAGGGACAGAGAGGGAAAGATGAGATTGGCCCAGCGCTGTGTTGACTTTTAGGTGCAGCTCCAGAGACGGAGACAGAAGGCCGAGCCTCCCGTTCAGCAGTTATCAGCATCAGAGGGAGGGCCGAGGCAACAGTTCAGCATTTTTAGAAGCACTGGGACAGTGTTTCCCAGGATGTGCTCCTTTTAAGATGCAGAAGCTATTTATGTGACAAAGGCCTGGCTGTTGATTTAGATAGAAGAACTGTAACATGGAGAAAAGGGTGCTTTTTTTTTTAAGAACGTAAAGGGGGATTCCACTTAATTTCAGTTTCATTCATACTGTACTACAACGTAAAGTTGGCCAGTTAGCGTCTGAAGTCCATAAGTCATGATGTCAGTGATGAATGTATTTTTTGACATACTATGGACCTTTTCAGTGTCTGCCACTGCAGTTTATGAGAGGATGGGATATGCCCTTCTTAGAGGACATATTGAGCATTTATACTCTTGTTTATGCAGCTGCATGGTGAGATAATACAAGCAGCAGGGAAGAAGGGATGCTGCATGCAGCTTTATAGCGAGTTTCAACTCATTGTTTAGCTGTCTGGCCCATAACTTTACTGTTTTGGTTCAGTCCCATCCCTCTTAGAGTGCTGTTTTTGGTGGCAGGAGGTACGACCCGCACAGCACCAAACAGCAGACGGACACATTTACCAACTAGCTGGTGAACATAGTTGAGCATTCAGCAGCTTAAGAGCCAGATTCTTTTAAAACCATAAAACACTCAATCGATTATCAAAATTGTTGCTGAATAATTTCCTGTTGATTGACTAATGTATTCAGGTTTAATAGATTTCACGATCCTTAATGTAGTTTTAACTTTTTCATTTACCATTTTCTTATTCCTTTATCACATTAACTATTAAATTACAGTAAAGTTTCTTCTCTTTTTGCTATGTGTGCAAACCTGTTAATATCTATTCTACTAACATTCATCCTCTTCCACTTTGATGTGAGAGAAACAAACGCTCAGCAGCTGTGGTTAAAATGTACCTGCATGTCACTGGTAGGTTGTTTCCTTCGCTTCAGCCACTTGTGATTCTCACTCTTCTGCTCTGTGCTCTCTGTTGTTTTTTTTTACAGAACTGAAGCCTACAAAGAACCACAGCAGACCAGACCAGACCAGGCAAAGCCCAGTCACTGACCCCCTCCCCCTCTTCCCTTCCCCCCTGGCCTCGCAGGCTGCATCCACCAGCACTCTGCGATAGTCTCATTTAGCAGTAATTTACTGTGCAGAGCAGACAACGTCACACCACTGGGACCGGACAGGAGGCCCAGAGGTTCCCCCCGCTGGAGCTCTAAGCTGTGTCTGGCAATGCCTCAGGTAAGAGGGACGATTGAGGGAGGGAGACTGCACCGACACTGGCACACACACACACACAGGTTCCCTCCCACACAGGCCTGGTCAGGTTGGAAAAGCGTGGAACAAATTATCTGATCATTTCCAGAATCAGCCAAAATGTCAGAAACAGGTTCGGTGTGACGTCTGTAGCCGCTGATCCAAACAGCTGCAGGGAGCAGAAGGGCTAAGAGCGAGTTAGTAAAGGGATGTTTGAACTCTGGAGCCCCCTAAAAATATGCATGAAATGACGCAGACTGTTGAGTGAACATAATTTTGGATTCAACAGCTTTTTGTTTTTTTTCTCTATGTGGTGCAGACTATGTGGTGCACAATCAGCCTGAGGATCATGAAGATGATGTCAGTTGTTTATCATATTACCATTAATATTAAATAATACAATGAGATAAAAGACAATTACTCATCAATATGTGGTATCTTAGTACATTTTCAACTGTAAAATCTGTAAAAATTATTTTTAATGAATTAATCTGATACATCGGTGTGAAGATTGTCTGTTTATGTTATGTGTTTGTATTTTAAATGATTGCTATTAACTAATATGTTATTATTAGATATTTTAATCCCACAATTATCGACTCCAGTATCAGCAGAGGAACAATACCAGAAAGAAAGGCCTTAAGGGCGAATCTCTATTTCCTAATTTTCCAAATGTTAGTTGCTCAGTCACTGCTATGTTCTTCTGGGCACTTACATGGTTACTACATCCAAATTCAAACCTTCGCATATTCATGGATGATTGTCAGTGAAGCTTGGAAGCCCCAAAAAATGGTAAAAAATTATAAAAAAATTTATCAGCTGAGCGTGCTCCATGTCACTGTACTGATTTTCACTGCTAATTCTGCAAACGCCAAACTTAGAAAACTGAAACAAAACTCCATATAACTTCCTTAAATCTAGTTTTTGTCAGATTTTGGTTCTGCTGATGATGAAGTCTACCACAGTTTGTTCACTTTTTGTTCACCACGTTTTTTCTGTTGTGCTGCAGCCCAGCGTCAGTGGGATGGAGCCTCCCTTTGGGGACGCCTTTCAGAACTACTCGTTTGCTGACCAGGCCCTGACCAGCACTGAGCTGCTTGCCACCAGCTCTGACCCAGATTTCATGTACGAACTGGTGAGTAGCTGCGCGCGCACACACACACACACACACACAGGCACATAATCAGAGAACACAGATAATTATTTGACCTAATAAAAAAGCATGGGTGTGGTTGATAGATCTTAGTTCAACTTACGCCCTTTCGCCCACACCTGTATGTACTAAGACACATTTACGTACACACACACACACACCAAGGCCCTGCTGCAGACGGGGATCAGACCCCGCTAAACATCCTCTGAGCCTGACTTCTTTTCAGATCAGTCACAGCTGCTCATGCTGTGCTGTCTCTGAACTGCATCTGAATGAAGGATCCAAGTTTAAAGATCACCAGTCAGTTTTCTCAGTTTTTTTTATCCCCTTTATTGTGGTGGAAATGAATAAGCAAGCTCTAATATTGCTTTCAGGGATTTCTCTAATGTGCTTTTGATGTAAAATGTAAAAAATACTTCTCGTGCTTCACTGTAGCTCACATCAAAACACGGATCTAAGCACACCGATGATTGTTATTCCCTTTAGTAGCATCTGTCTATTCTCTGGACTGAGCTTTTGCTGATTTCAAGTCAGCTTTTGTTTTTATTTGAGTGCAGAGCCAAAAAAAATAGAAATATAAGAACAAATCTTGAGTTGTGGTACAAACCAATCCATTCAAAGCAACTTGCTGTGAAAAGACACACCAGCTGTGAAGACGCAGTAAAGTGAGACATATAGGAGAGACTGACAAACACAAGCACATGTACGTAATAGTACTTATGTTACTCCCTTTACTTCTAGTTGTGTGAAGTTACTGGTAATAGTAACTGAACATTTACCACTGCTGCCACTTCACATTACTGGCATTAGTCTTTACTGCCAAACTAGCAACAACCTTTTATCGTGAAGCACCTACAAGAAATGCAGTTAGTATCACAGAGTTAGTGGAGCCTCATTTACATTACAATTCACCACTAAAAACAGCTCTTATACACCACGTTATGGACCTACTCTGAGCTGGACTAATAGTGCGGGCAGCCACAGTGAGATGTTAGAGAAGAGCTGCAGACGGCAGACCCTTAATGTGGTTTTCGAGATTCAACTGAGCTCTAACGCATCATTAAGGTAAACAGCTTTTTTTACCTTGCTATGCTGTGCAGTGGAAAAACACCTCAGTCACCTCAGTTGCTCACAGCTCAGCTCTGCACGAGTATCCCCAAGCAAATCAGAACATATAATATTAGTTTAAATGGTCAGAGAATTGAATAACAGTAAGGGGACAGTGCTAGTTTTTATCTTTGTTTCACTTTTGTATCTTGAATTAATTGAAAAAATAAAAGACTACAAAAGTAGGTAATACAGACAAAAGCTTCACACAAACTTTGCAACATTTAAAATTGAATACAAATAGAAAAGCAGTAAGGTTTAAAACCAAAACAGAAAACCAGAAGACCTTTGGTTTACTGGAACATCTACTGTAAATAAAGTGAAGCCATTATTAATAGTAACACCTCGACTGGGACAGAAACAGGACTTCTTGTCAGCAAACTGCATGTACATTTAGTGTCGAAGAGCAGCATCAAATATTTTTACAGAGGAAAACAATCCACTCATATCAATGTTTCCAATCATTTGTTTGATGAAAACACTCTCAAGCCCTCACCTTTTACAGGGTTATCTCTATGACCAAAACATAGAGATACAGAGTGAGACTTGCATGAATTCCATTGAAAACCTATAAATAAATGTTTGCAGCTCAGCTGCCAGCGTGACATTTAAAACAGAGAGCCACATGCCTAATTGTTTAGCACCCGTTTGACATTTGCCAGGTCTCCAGGCGGGTGATGTGAGGCAGCTTTAAACAGAGAGCTCACCTGGCTGTCACCACGCACACGGTCAGCTGCTGGTGTCCTCCTCAGTTTACTGTCCGCTGTAGACTAAACAGTAGTGATTCACTGCCGCGCTTCCAATTTCTTGCAGCAACACATTACTACAGTAACACATTAACACATTAATAGTAACACATTAATGGGATGATGGACCCTCCAGTTAGTTTTCACTGTGGTCCACAGATGGTAAGTTTCTTGTGCTGTTGCCTTTAGCCGCCACTAGGATTGAATGATATAAATGAAACTCCCCAACAAACTGTATATATGAAGTTCCTTGAAAATCAATTCAGAAACTGAGATTTGGTTAAAAACCAGACAAATTAATATTGTTCTTCATATTGATGCACAAATCATGTAGAAAATCTTCTGTTGTCAGCTGTTGAAAAACTTGTTTTCAGTCCTTTAACTGAATTTTCATTCAGGATATATTGATCTGTCCCTACGCCTAAACAGAACACGATGTCTTTGCGTTATACATTTCTTTGTCGTATACGATAATTTCAGGTAACAGTTATCAGTTTTTTGGTTTATGATCTAAAATGTCTTTGCGGAAGTTAACAAAATCCTCCCAACATAATCAAACTCTAACAACAAAAAGTGAACTATATAGAATTATAATCAGAAATCCTCTAACCTGCTGGACTCACCTCCATGTTTTCCTCCACTCTGCAGGACAGAGACATGACCCACCGACAGAGCCCCTGTGGGGACAGCACGGCGGGGGTCGGGGATGGAGGGAAGGAGGTGGAGGGCTGTGTGGATCAGCTCATGGGTCTGGGGGAGTGTGAGACGGTCTACAGCAGCTCAGCGTTCGAACAGTGGGACTCCTACTGGGAAGACCTCACCAGGTACTGGATTATTTATTTATGTGTGCAGAGGCTCATTTTAGATTGAGTTAAAAACAGCAGCAAGTTAATGAGACATAAAACATATACTGATGAATTTAATTAAACTCAAATGGCGCACTACGGTTCACCTCTCCTCAAAATGAAGCTGAAGGAGGTTTAAATTGCCAAAATATTTGTATAACATTACCTATGAATTGTTGTGCAATAACCAGAAGAGGTTTTATTTATACCAGTATATCTTATTCCTTCGTGTCATTATTGTCCCAAAACTATTTAAGCACATCGGTGAGTCACACTGTTGCACTGGGTGACATGTTCCTTTGTTATGATGATCATTGGTAATGAAGATTATTTTGAGCCAACACCAAATGCGCTGCCAAATATGTGTTAATACACTGATATTATGAATTGCATTATTTTCTCCTGGTCCAGTAACATTTGATTAAAACGTAAAAAAAAAATGTTTTTATGCCCGGGCTTTTAAATTGTCTGTTTTCAACAAGAATCAATCAGCTTTGGGTTGTGAGCCTCATACACGGCAGGAAAGTCAGAAAGTATTGAGGAACGAAATAACACATGGCTGGTTTTGGTCTTTTCATGTGACTTGTTGACAGTATAAAAAAAATATATAGAATAGCAGCAGCGTTCAAATTTAATTCAAGGCAGGTACACTCACTGCGTTTCCTCTGAGTGAACTGGGTTCTCTGCAAACAATTGTGAATAGGGAGTGTTGCTGTCCTAGTTTACAAGGCACTTAAAATCTTTTTTATACCAGAAAAAAGGGCAATATCCAAATCCACAGTCATGCTGCATATTTCTGTGTTTATATACCACCCTCCCCCAACTATATTTATTGTTTATTAATCTGCGATCTGTGAAAATGCCTGTTCAAACTGCTTGTTTTGTACAACGAACAGTGAAAAACTTCTATAACAAGTCATTTCCCCCGTGTGGGATAAATAAAGTCTCTCTCATCTTATCTTAGATTTTGGCGGTCAAAGGTCAACGTTACTGCGACCTCTCAAAACACATGTTTGACCATAATTCAAGAATTCATACACTAATGCCATAAGTGATGAACTAAAGGTGTGACTGTGACCATATTTCACATGTGGTCGCACACTGTATTGGTAAACTGGGACTTGACTGGTTGGCGGAGGGATACAACCGTAATTTGATCATTCTAGTTGCTAGATGAAATGATGAAGCGATTATCAGATTTGTTGCACATAATTGTGTTTGATCAAGCAATCGTCCTCAGGACTAGCTGAATTGAGAAGGTTCTGGCACAGAGGAGGTTGCACTTCATGATTTCCTGCATCGTGGGGGCTCAGGATATCTGATTTTACTGTATCAAAGCAAGCAAGCAGATGAGATGTCAGCCTGTGAAAATTATGAGATAGGACAAGTGCCAAAAGGGTTTTTATAGCAGTAGAGCTTACTGTCACTGACAGGTAATTGTCAAGGCAGGTCATCTTGGTCTGACACCGGCAGGATGTGAAGCAGGTAATGGTTTTGCTTGAAGGCAGGGAGTGGTTTAAGAGGATGGTAAACAACAAAGCAGCTGGCTGCTGCAGTCTCCTGAGATCGCAGGTGATGCTCCGCCTGTCCTGCAGCTATCCTGATGCCCTGCTGCCAAAATAGTTTGTGTTCCATCCCCTCTGATGTGGAGTGTCAGCTGACGGCAGACAACCGTTTGTGAAGTCTAAAGGCTATTAAAACTGAGGTGGGATAGTGCTGGCTGTTGCAGGTTTGGGGGAATCTGCTGCTAACAGGGTTGATTGAGGTCATGTTTATGTGGAACAGAGCAAAGTGCTGTTCTTCCAGCTAATGAATGAATCATTCTTTTACAACCACGACCATCCAGATTGGTCCCATGCTGCTCTTTGGTAGCTCTGTTGTATTAACGAACCGTATGTCTGGGTCAGTATAAGTCAAACTCTATTTCTGTGTACTAAGGCACCGTTACTCCCTACTGTAATTTTTACCAAGCAGTAGTTTTCTTCTTCTGGCAAGCTTCCCACCATAAAAAGATTAAAAGGGTGTATGTGTGGGTGTCAGAACTGTTACTACCAGATATAGTGCTACGACAATCTCGTCTGCTTCTGGGATCTATTTGTATGTTGTCATATGAAGAAGTTTGACTGCCGTCACATTTCCGTAACTTTTTACAAAAGTTAAAAAACACAGACGTGACACAAAGCAAAGATTACAAACGAAAAACAAATGTGAAATGGTGCAAATTAGCTCTCTGAGGTATGAATTGAGGCACAAATGCATCTTTTAGACTTGAAATGTTTCAACTTCCAAAACAAATGGTGACAAACAAATGGCTGGAAAGACGTAACGTTAAGTCTTTGTCACTGCAGAAGGGCTGCAGCAAACAATTACTTCAATTAATCGTTCCAATACTTTGTCCATTTATTGATTATTTATTTACTTTAATGGGGCGCTCTCTTCTTGTTTTGTTACAGATAACATTACTGTCTGTTGACTAATTGTTTAACGCAGATAGCTCTATGTATATGTAAAGCACACACAAAAGATATAAAAGAAGGAGTGCACTGCGAGTGCTCTGCAGATATTCTGAAGAAGATTGTGTATCAAAGAGAATTGGTCACATTTATTT
Source organism: Pempheris klunzingeri (assembly GCF_042242105.1). Classification (NCBI taxonomy): domain Eukaryota; kingdom Metazoa; phylum Chordata; class Actinopteri; order Acropomatiformes; family Pempheridae; genus Pempheris; species Pempheris klunzingeri. Next base: position 15,349,598 of record NC_092025.1, read on the forward strand.
CCATCAGCAAAAACAGGAAATGGTATTATTTTATAGGTTATGTACGTAGACAAAACAGCTTTTGGTGTTGACAGAAGTGCATGTGCTTGGCAGATACACACGGCTGGCCAGCTGTGACATCTGGGGCACCAAAGAGGTGGATTTCCTCGGATTGGATGACTTCTCCAGTCCCTACCAGGACGAGGAAGTGATTGGTCGAACCCCGACACTGGCTCAGCTCAACAGCGAGGACTCGCAGCCTGTGTGTGAGGCGCTCTACCCCCCTGCTGACCTGACCCTTCCTGCCCCACAGCCTCAGGCTCAGCCGTCCCAGCTTCCCTGTCACAGTAAGAGACCCCTGGTCCCTGGCCAAGGATTGGGCCATGGCTCTGCACGGCCCTCCCCAAGCTCCACATCCTCATCCCGTCCTTCCCGCAGCCTTCTCCCAGACTTTCCTGAGGGCTCCCAAAAAGCCACCAGACCTGTCCCCTCCAGCACTGAGACTATGGCCAAGACCCAGACCCTCCTCAGTCTCACCCAGGACCACGGCCAAGCTCAAACCAAGCTCCAGGGGCGAGGAGCCAAGATGGCAGCCCCAACTTCTCATTGCTCCGACTTTGTGCGGAAGGCTAAAGTCCGTGTGAGTGCTGTGCCCAAAACTCAGCCCGACAGGCCCTCCCCAACGGATTTTGAGAGGTCAGATCCCCCTCTTCCCCTCACTCTGCCCCAAGATGAGAAGGCCTCCACATCTGCGAGCGCCACCTTGGTGGGACTTCCTGTTACTGCAGCCAGCGGCTCTGCCAGTCTAATGAGCTTCGAGAAGAGGGCAGAAGGCACAGGGAGGAGAGAGATCCCTATAGGCTGGTCTGCCACCCTGCCTCAGCTGGTTGAGGCGAGCCAGGCCCTGGAGGGCAGCACCTCTGGGCTGGCCTGCAGCGGCGATAGTGTAGCGGGGGCAAGCGGCGGTGGCGGCGTTCTGGTTGTCGAGGGCAAGGAGAAGAGCAAGGAGGAGGAACACAACTACTCTCTGTTCCTGACGCGTAGCAAACTGGCCGGCAGAGCCCACTCCCAGCTGGAGGAGGATGAGGAGGAGGACGAGGAGGACGAGGAAGAGGCAGAGGAGGAGGAAGGCGATGGGCTGGAGCTAGATGATGAAGACCACGACGAGGGTTTCGGCAGCGAGCACGAGCTGTCTGAGAATGATGAGGAAGAGGATGAGGAGGAGGATGAAGACTACGAAGCAGACAAGGACGATGACATGAGTGACGCCTTCTCTGAGCCAGGTAGCAACCCGTCACCTTCCTGCTTCTGGTTAACATGTGTAACCAATCACTGCGATTTCTTACTTATTTATCACTTAAATTATTACCTGTTACTTTCTGTCTCTACTCCATCTTAATTTGCCTTTTCTGTCTGTCTGTCTGTCGCTCTGAATTTCTCCCTCTCTCCTGTCTCATTCTCCTGTCCTGCTTTCTTGTCCCACCTCCACAAGGCTGCGATGTGGAGCTGATGGAGGACATTAAAGGCCTGACAGCAGGAGTCTCCAGCCGGAAGAGAGGCAAGCGCCGCTACTTCTGGGAATACAGCGAGCAGCTCACCCCCTCCAAACAGGAACGAATGCTTAAGCCGTCTGAGTGGGACAGACACACGCTGCCTAGCAACCTGTACCAGAAGAATGGGCCTCTCCATGGTATACACACATTAACACACGTACATATATAAACGTAAAATACAGGCTGACTTTGTAGGATATGCCTTGCTAATGATATTTATTTAAAGGCTTCATGAGAATCTTTAAAGGAAAGACTTTATTTAATATAAAATGAAAGGATCTTTTGGATTATTGCATTTCTGACCTTCAGTTTCACTACCTTGATTATTAGACATCATATCTTTTAGTGGAGACTGAGGTGCACATATTGTTTGACGGCTTGGATTTTCCACAACAGCAGCTGTGCACAGCATGTTGCAGTGATACTACAGTTTAAGTGATCACATTGGAAGTATTGAATAAATAAAAGCGTCTCATTTCTCTTATAAAAGGCCTTTAAAAAAAAAAAAACTATGAAAGTGAAAAGCACAGGCAGCAAAGCATTTCCATATTTATTTAATTCTTTTCTTTGAAAATGAATTTTGCTTGAGCGTGTAGAGGATGAGTCATATTACATTTTGGTCATTTTGTAAGTTTTTACAAAAAGTAGAAGCTCTTTAAGCTTGAGGCATTTGAAAACACACTCCTAGCTAAGGGGTTGGGGTGCAACATTGATTATTTTCTTGAACACAGATTTGTTATAGATCCTCCTCAGATGTCACCAACTGTGACTGAATGAAAAATGACATTTTAAAATCTGTTTGCGGCTGAAGGCAAAGAGAAAATGTCACTGAAACAGTGAAAGAGAAGAATTAACATTATGTGGAAAAACTAAAATTGATTCTCCCACTCTTTGGAATGGGGTGCTTAAAAATGAAGAGGAAAGTTTTGCTGGATAGAGGTGGAGGTGGTTTGCAGTTCTAGTGTGAAGAATGAGTGCATGCATTCTTATACTGATGGAGAATCATAGGCTGCTTATAACAAGTACTACTTTTGGCAGTGACAGTGCCCCCATTTCATATATACGTATGTGCTTTATATCTAATCACTTCTTTTCATTGTTTGTCCTGAAGGAAAATATATGCTGAAGAAGTCCCGCCGCACCGACGTGGAAGACCTGACTCCTAATCCGCGCAAGCTGCTGCAGATTGGCACCGAGCTACGCAAACTGAACAAGGTGATCAGCGACTTGACCCCCGTCAGCGAGCTGCCACTGACAGCACGACCACGATCCCGCAAGGAGAAGAACAAGCTAGCGTCCAGGTAAAATACACACACATACACAGTGTGTACACACCTGAGTGGCAATATCCAATCACACTGAACAGTGTGAATTTAAAAAAGTTTAATTCTTTAGCACATAGTGTAGTTTACACTAATGCTGTAGTCAAGATGCTGATTTTGGAGCAGCTTGTCATTTTCCCAGTGCCTACTGTTTGATGAAAACAGGTTCTCTTTCCTGTAGTAAACTCCTCTCATCTGCTGTGTCTTGTAGAGCCTGTCGTTTAAAAAAGAAGGCCCAGTATGAAGCAAACAAGGTGAAGCTCTGGGGACTCAGCACAGAGTACGGTACGTTGCTTACGACACCTAATTCGTTACACCAAGTTCACCCGTCTCTGCATCTATTTTCTTCGTACCTTGTTAGAAGTCCTCTTTCAGACAAATTACTGTTTTCAAGCTTTGTCACATTTAAACCCTCAGATTGTTAAAAAAGCACTATATAAGGGCCATCACCAACAAATGCCACATGTTTTGTTTTGGTCTTACCTTACTTCTCTCACCTGAATATGAATGCATTTTGAATCAATATTTTGTTTTCACGCTTCTGCTCAATGCTTGTTTGCGCGCTCTACCGCATATCTTCCCATAGATCGGCTGCTGTTTGTGATCAACGCCATCAAGGAGGAGATCGTGGCCCGAGTGGAGGACTCTTCTCCTCGTCCGACCAACATGACTGACACTCTGGAGCACCTCATCCAGGAGACGCTTGGTGAGAATCATTTACAGCTATATCGTAATTGATGGGGCCTCGTGACTCTTTTGACTCTAACCAGTATCTGTGTGAAATTGGAAGTTTAATGGCTCTTTATTTGAAGATTTTAAAGATTAAGGAACAAATAATACAGGATATTCATATCTTTATGGAAGCAAATAGGGACTCAGTAGCCCGTTTTTTTGACTGTTTAAGCAACGTTAAAACGTCTTAGTGGAGAGTTAATTACAGCATAAAAAAAAATTCATACAAGAAATGTAATCAGTACAAAATTCCCTGTCAAATACGTTTGATAATGAAATACGGGTTAAATAATGAAACAAAGACTTAAATATGATCATGTTATTCAAAGTAAGCTCGAAACAGGTGTATAAAGGTGTAAAAAAACTGTTGTAGTATTATTAAGACGTCAAATCACTGAAGTACCATCGACCCAGAGGAGATAAACTCTTCCTTTAGATCATATTATGAACACTTATGTAAATCAATAATACAGAGGAAATTATTGACTATTTTCAAGGATATCAATGTACCTTGTTTATCTGAAAAATAAATAATCTGGTGAAAATTATATTGATAAAAGTATAGGACAGTTTATTTGAAGCTCAGTCTGAACAGGCAGGTTAACGACAATAAGCTATTGTAAATAAAAAAAAGGTCTCATATATTTGTTTCAGACAGGAAAGAAAGCTAAATGGTGTTTTTTTGATTTTTTTTTTTATGTCCATCCTTTCCGCATGTGTCTTTGTGTGTCTCTGTGTGTGCAGTGGCATCACCTGTTGCTGGGGAGACTTCGGACTTCGTCAACAAGATCTTGGAGAACACAGGACGCGGCGATCCCACCGGCGGACTGGTCGGCCTGCGAGTCCCCACCTCCAAAATCTAGACAACCTGTGGTCCACTGAGAGGAGTGGACTAAATATTACCACCGTGCTGTCCCATTGTAACTATGCTCCCCTCTGCATGCCCCTCCAACCCAGAGTACATACACATTGTTAGTCACACAAACACACATACCACTCCCTGTGTGTATGTATGTGTGCTTGTTTTAGCCATGCACCTGTATGGCATACACCCTAGCTTTCTGTCTCTGCATACTGTGCGCAGAGTCAGCGTGTCACTGTCTCCCAACCCATTGTGAACGTCTGTTGGGAAAAGCACCTCTTAAAGCAAGGGATGGTTAGGTGTACAGCTAATAGCACGTTCTAAATCCACTGGTGATTATTAGATGTGTTTAACATAGCGTTGTGTAGGGTCGGTTCTGTTGAAGGTCTGCTTCCAGGGCTGAGTACGAAGAGACAGTCACACGAGTGCAACCACTGGAAAACTTTCACACAATTAGTTTGAGGCTGTAATGACAGAGGAAGAATCGTTACACATCAGACACCATCGAAGATTGAAAAAGTTCCAGTTATCATTTCCTCATGAGGTTCACCTCACATGGCAACAAAAATTAACTCCAGGATGTTGAATTGACCCACTCAGTAAAGTACTTCTATAAAAACAGCTTTGGTTGCCAAGCTGGCTGGAGAAAAACGCAGCGTGCTCCGAGGAGCTACGGGGTGGCAGGAAATATTTTGTATTGAAGGCCTAAATATGTTCATGCCATCCCCTGTTTGCAGATCAGGTCTGCTGATGTTAAAATGTTGGAGTTAACTTTTAGCAAATTAAAGCTCAAAACAAAAGAGTAGCAGAAGCCGAACGTGAAAAATAGACTTTTAACGATTAAGCGTCAGACATCCTGCTGGGTTGACGTTTTTCGGCAGGCAGGAGGAAGCTTAATTTCTAATTTTGACGACGTTAACTTAAACAACAGAATGCATTTGACCACATGGAGAGGAAGTGCATGTAGTTTGGTGCTTTTTGGCCTTGTGCTGGTTATAACTGGACTGGGTGAAGTGGGCATTTTGCCAGTATGGGAGCAGACTGTGAGGAAGATGATGATGATGATGATGATGATGGTGGTGATAAAGATAACATAAATAATGATCCATCTCCTCTAGGAAACTGTACATAGAAGCGTCTCCCAGTGAAAAACGGCACCGGCTCCTCTTTTTGTACAGTAGAGATGACCAGGCTAACAGTTTGGTGTGTTCATACTAGTGTTTGATCAGAGTTCTATTCATTGTGCCTTGTGTATGTATGTGTGTGTTTCTGTAGGTCAGTGAGTGTGAGTGTGAGTGTGAGTGTGAGTGTGTGTGTGTGTGTGTGTGTGTGTGCGTGTGTGTGTGTGTGTGTGTGCGCGTGTGTGTGTGTGCGCGTGTGTGTGTGTGTGTGTGTGTGTGTGTGTGTGTGTGTGTGTGAGAGGGACTGAATGAGAGGAGGTGATTGGTCAGAACTCCCCGGAGTCCAGCCAAGGAGAGGACTATTTTACACTGAGGGAGATAGTTACTGAATGTGAGGTGGGGGACACCTGTGGGGTTTGTTGTGTATTTCAGTTGTCTAAAGATATTCTGAATGTACATAAAAGAAATGGAAGCTCTCGTTGCGTGATGCCACAGAGTCTGTGTATATAGGAGGGCTCTGCAATAGATTACTTTTGGTTTTTGGTACTCTGTCTTTAGGGATCAGGGGAGGGTTAACAGATATTTTTGTTTAGAGTTACAAAAAAATATTTGCACACTATATTTTGATTGTTTTTTGTACCAAAGACACATGCAACGAAATGGCGACCAGCCAGTTTAAGTAAGGTTTTGCACAGCTTACCTGACGCCGTATTGAATGTAAGAAATGTGGGAGGGTCAGGGAACTTCATTGAACTGTGAAATTAGCTTGGGTCCAATTCTGTACAGAAAAGGAACATTCATTCATTTTTGTTAAATCTAAAAATTAACCCCATCTACGGGCTTCTCCAGTGGATTTGTTGCTTAGCAAGCACTTCATTCCTGAACTGATTCCTCCCTCCATGTGCTAATTTTGTTAATGGCGCTGTCTAGGGCAAAAACCTTGAGCGCTAGTAGATAAGCTATGTTACATTTTTGCTTGTTTGTCAAAATGTCACCAACAATAACCAAAATGTTTTGTTCCTGTGTCACTTGTATGATTTCTGTATGTAGACGAGGTCTAGTACATCAACAAAATATTAACAGAATTGTGTTTTAAAGTACTGTATATAGAAACATTAACGATATATCTATCAATGGTAAAATGCCACTTTTCATGACAATTGATTCATTTTTAAGCATGACACATTTCTAAAGCCTATCCTTGCATCAAGAAAGTTAGAGGAAAAAACACAAAAATCAAAAAAAAAAAAAAAAGGTTCTTGTTATATTTTTGTACTTAAGCCGCCTGCTAGCTTTCCTGTTGGTTTGAAAGTGTTAATTGATCAGATTCTCCAAGCGGAGGGAAGGAAATGTGGATCGAAAGGGGAGAAAGGTCTTTTAGAGCAACCAGTCGATCTGTTTGATATACAAACTGACACTTGACCCCTCCGGTCTCGTTTGAGTGATATTCAGAGAATCAGGACTGGATTTATTTAAAACACAATGCAGCGAAGCCATGTTGTAGTTCGAATGGTCTATAAAGAGAATGAGGACACGCTGTCTTTAGCGAGGACAGCGACGTGGAGATGTGAGGGCAGATGAGGAACCAGCTGCAGTGTTGTCAGAAAGCCAAAGCCATCATATTTTTGTCCCAGATTGATGTGGATTCAGCACTGTGCATTGTCATTTAGATTTTTTTCACACATGTTCCCTCGCTAACAGTGAAGAATGTTGAATTTTGCGCTTCCTGGGATTGACATTGATGCCTTTGAGGTTGCATTGCTGATTTTTTTTTTTTTCTCCTCTTCCTGGCCTTGACTTCGGTCCTCAGCTTACATCCTTCCTGACCGGTCACAGCCGCAAAGAATAACTTTGTTACCAAAACACTCAGAGTAACATTGTCCAGGCCACAAATTGGCAACGTGTCCAACCTTAAAAAAAAAACGCATGATGCCTGTATGCTTTCCTCCCTGCTGCCTCCACAGAGGAAACGCTGCCTTTCCCAGGGATTTGAAAAATTCAATCAGAATTCACTTGGTTAGCAGGAAAATTCAAACAAAAAGCAAGCGTCTGATGAGGCAACAATTCAGGTTAGTTTGAAGTGAGTATCTGAAGATGGCGATGTAGAGCTGTGGTCTTTCCGTACCGTGTGATTGAATAACAGCTAGTGCTACATATATATATTTTTACTGTTTTCGGTTCCGTCTAAAAAGGGAGAAATGGTGCTTTTTCTGAAACTAGAATGACGAGTATCCATGATTCTTATTTGACTTCTTAGTCTAGTTGTAGCCTAATGACTTGCTCTCCCCTACCGTCCATAGCTATTTTCTTAGTAGTGATTCATTTTTGTAAATAAGTTAAATTGTATCTTCTAAATGTTAGATATATGTATAGAATACTCTATCTTGTATGTTTGAAAACGAAAGCACTTTGTCCAAAAAAGGAAAAAAAACAAAACAAAAAGAAAAGCATTTTTTTCTTCCATTTGCTGCTAAAAGGCCTGGTGTGAATGCTGCAAGTGTACTTGACGACTACTTGCGTGGATAGGTCTATTACCTGACTTGGCTAGGTTTATAAACTAGCATGGAGTTGGTGTACGGCCTGACGAAGGTTAGATCTACATGTTTCTGGAGCCATGTAATGATATGAGGTGTTGTTTGAGTGTGTATCATTGCTTGGCTTTGGGAAGCCCAGTGTCTTGACAGGATAGGTCTATTTCCTGGTCAGGGGATAGTGTGTTTGTGGTCTTAAAAAAAAAGAGGGTTTTGATTCCAGGGCCCCTACTTTGATCCTGATGCTGACCCCCTTGGCGTCATGATTCATTTGCCTTCAGTAGAGGTTTCCTATGGAAAAACTGATTCTGCTTTGGCTTCCTCTTCAGGGTGATGTACAGTGTAGACACATTTCTCCAGAGAGCTATATTGTTATCATTTGTAAACTGATTTCTACTTGTGACTTAATGAGGAGAGGTTTAGCCTGGGGCGGCCAGGAAGAGCCCGTTTGAAAGATGTTGTTCCGGGCCGCCTTGGGGGAAGTTACTATATCACTGTACTGTATGGCAAGCCAATTACAAATGGAGACTCAATCCGGACACTTATTGCCTTCTTAAACTTCTCACTTACACACAAACAAAAATAAAAACACGGTAGACATGTCAGTTGCCAAGGGGTGTGCCTGAGGTTTATGACACTGTTCTGCCAACATATGGTCAACAACAACAGTAACAACAACAACAACAACAACAATAACAACAACAACAAAACCATTCAGCCTGATTGGCTCAAAACAACCTTGACTGAAGTAGCAGACGTGGTGAAATGTTACTGAGAAATGGCTTCAAAAATTTGTGTCAGTTGTACTTTTGAAGCATTTTTTCAGCTGTAATTTTGCCCAGGTCTGGTAGGGGGTCAACAGTGGTTAAAGGGCCGCTGGTTGACGGACAGTAGACCAGCTCAGCGATGCGGCTGACAAGAGAAGCGTGTGTGTTTTATTCACGATCACGAGGCTGGTTCAAGTCAGAGTCCTCACAGGTTTTTACATTTAACATGATAGGCGCAAGCTGTGCAACTTTACATTCAAACCAGGAGACTCTGTGGCATTTTAACAGTCAAGGAGTGAGTGAAAATCAACGCCAGTAAAACTATTCCTTTTTTCTTTTTATTTCTGATGATAAAAATCATAAATCCTATACAGTCAACTATTAAGCTAATAGAGTGTGTAACTTTGTGCTACTCTTGTCCAATAAAAGCTAAGTGGATCCATAAAGCTCTTCTTCAGCAAATCAGGGTAATAACGTTCTTCTATCTGACATATGTGATGACATATAAAATCAAAAGAAAATATATTTATGTTTTCCAATTATTGTCGCCATTCTTTACTCTGTACAAAATATTTTGTGTGTGCGTGTGTGTGTGTGTGTGTGTGTTATGAATTATCAATGTCAATCAATATAGTGCAATGCTCGCTACACAAACTGAAAAAAAGGCCAACAGACAACAGACTCTTAACAAGAATTCACAAAGTTTCTTCGCTTTCTCTAAATCGGTATTCAAACATACACAACCTACATTTTCCTCTCACGAAAGGATATGACTCGGATTTCCTGCCGTGATCCAGCTGGGGTTTGTCACATGGTGCTGATTACTTGTCATTATCCCAGAAATAACCCAAGAATCCAAATTTCAAATGGCATCTGTATTCAGATCCTTTTATAAGTAACGCTGTTCATGTGATTGTTGTTCTCGACAACTGTCATCAGACCAGACTTCCCCTTGGATGTTTTTCATTGATTCAATCTGTTGGACCAATCAGAGGAAGATTCACACTGATTGTTGCACTAAACAACAACAGAATGGTGAATTTTGCATTATTGACCTTTATGATCATTATTGTTCAACATACTATTATTTCTATTGTAAAAGTCAGACTCCTGGATTTGATACCACTTCCAAACGTTGTAGAGGATTTTTATTTCATTTGAGAGATAAAAAGTAATTTCCAAGAAGTTTCCTTGAAAGAACTTTGCATTGTAGTAATGGGAAAAATAGGGACAGTGTTTAATTAACACACTTCTGAGCTAAGCAGGTCAGCTGAACATGCCAAAAATATAAAATTTGTCTACAGCCAAACATATAACTCATACATGTGTAGAGAATACAGTTTTCAATAATTAATTAATATTTCCCTGGGTGTACAGCTGCAGTAATCAATATTTCTGTACAGAAAATGTAAGTGGACTGTGCAGTTCCCCTCAGCTCTACAGAGCATACTAGTGTCTTTTATCTGCTTTGGTTTTACAGCCCACAACTGTACTGTTTTGGTTTAATCACAGCACTCTCATCAGTGTTGTTTTCAATGGAAAAAGCTCTAAAAACCCTGTGTGCACTACCTGCTCAGCAGGCAGACACCGTTAGTGACAAGCGGGTGGAAATAGTGGAGCATTTAGTAGCTAAAGACTTTCCCTCAGAAGCGGGTGGAGACCAAAAACTGAGCCAAAAAAGAGTGAATATTGGACTTATTAATCAGGTGGCCAAAAACATGATACATATTCACAACAAGTGAAAAGAAATAAATGCTGTGTACACAGCTTGTTGTGGCTGTTAGAGAGCAGTTCTTTCAAGGATATTCCCATTTATCACCAGTAATGAGTACCAAAATACAGTACTTGTTTCTGAGGAATTTAGGAAATTACAGAATAGTAAAATATAAGCAATACCAAATATTTTTGTCTCAATGAATTGGGTTTGTAAAACAACTATAAATCCCCTCACCTCCTGCTGGCTGTTGTGTCAGATCTCAGAGTCTGGCTTTGAGTTGCTTTTGAGGCATTTCAAAATGTTTTATGTTTTAGTCAGGCCCATGTGGTCTGCTCTCACTTGTAGCAAACACCTCACCTTCAGAGGTTGTATGCTGACTACCCCCCACATGTTCCCGTGTGTAAATTAGATACATACAGAAGTGTAAATGCAGTGGGAGTTATGTTTTTGCTTGCTGATTCCCTGCATAGCACTGAGAGAATCAAGTGATGTCTGGAGTTTGTCGCCGATTGGGAAATTATTTGGCCAATCAACAGAAAGCGTCTCCATTGCCACAGATTTCACTCACTGTGCTCTCAGTTGAATGATTTCATACTTGCTGCTATTGAATGAGCACAAAGAGACTTAAAATTTTGGTTTAGTGTCCATGACACAATTACAGTAAACTATTACCACACACCCCCTTTTTTTCACAACCTTTTTTTTTTTTTCCTACGAAAAGTCAAAAGACCAACAGTGTTACTCACATTGCACTTGGTTTTTACATATACGAGGAAAAAAACGATACTTTGAATATGATGCCTGCTGAACCAGGTGCCTTAATCAAATATATGAGAACACAAATCTGCACCTTCTGTCAGTCTGGAGGGGTTTCCCTACAGAAACAAGGGGCTGGGTTTCCCAAAACCTACACTTGAAGTACGAAAATGAAATGAAAAAAACCTCACTTTAACCCAAATCAATACTTTTTGTATAATAATCAGCCTTTAACAGCCGATGTGAGCTGTCTGTCGTGTATGGATTGATAAATTCCCTTTTAAAGCATCACTGAAGTAAATGACAACTTGGAAACTAAATTGATGTTTTGGGAAACCTGCTTCTGTTTTTAACTCTTTCTCTGCCCACTACGCCACGTTCTTGTGTTTTCTGTATTGGCTGCTGCTGCTATCACTGCTGGTGTGTTAGTGTAGAGAAGAGCAAACTTCCACTGTGTCTGAGGCAGAGGGAGACTGGGCCTGCTTTTTACCTTGTCAATTACAATGCATTCTTCTTCTTCTTCTATTTCTTCTCTTTCTTCTTCTACTTCTTCTTCTTCTTCTTCTTCTTCTTCTTCTTCTGTGGTTTCGACATGGAGCACAGTGTTGCTGCCTCATGAGACCTTTTGGAGAAAGGGAAAAAAAAACCCAAGAAAAAAAAAGCATAAAACAGAACTTTCCATTTCTTAACTTTGCTATTATGAAGTGCCAGACCCTCCTTGAAGTCAGTGTTGGCACTGAGTCGCAGGTTGCGAATGAAGCGACATACTGAGCATGGAGGTAAACTGTGGTGCTAATCTGTGTGTGGCTGGGTGCTAACATGGCTGTGTTAAAAAGCTGTATTAGCCATCTATTCCTTCTGTTGATGACTCTGGTCAGTCTCGTGTTTCTGACTGCTGCACTGCTGTATGCTGACATAGCGAGGTATAACTCTGCTGCTGCTGCTTTGCTGATGAATGTAGACTAGTCTTCCTCAGCAGGATCATACAGACAGATGTGAGTGTCTGGTGGAGCTTTTCCTGTTGTTCTTCTTCCCGTTAGACTTTGTTTGGAACACGGAGGGAGACTCTTGTCGTCAGGATCCAGAAAGATCATGAATGTTGTATCTTTATATGGCCGCTGTCCTGCTTATATGTTGAAACTTTTTTTTTAAATTAATGTTATGGTTTGATATTTATGGTCTGACTCTGTCAAATGTTGCACGTTTTGAATTTCTTTTTTCCTAAATTATATTTTATTGCCTTTTCCCTGATCCCAGTGTTCATACCATTTCTTTGATATTTATTTGTTTCGTCCTATAAATTAACATGTAAGGAGACAATTTGTTGAAACTAGTCGTTATAGCTTTTCCATTGAAGCAGGCTTTATCAGGAGTCAGAGACTTCACATGAGATTCACAGACGTGAGTCAGTGTCACAATGAAACTGGAATGTCATCATATACAACTATTTTATTTTGTAAAAATAGTATGTCTATGATATTACCTCATCATCTACCTTAAATGATATTTTGTACAATCCTGCCTCTGCACTCTGAAGATGCAGGTGATTATAAAGACAATCATTCATTTATGTTTAATTAGACAGCAAATAATCCACAAAAAATAGACTGCAAAACAATTTAGTTTGACATTAAAAAGGCAGGTTTTAAGAGATGAAACATAAAGTAAATCCAATAAATTAGTTCAAAAACTAATTTCAATCAAATCAAATAAATCAATACAGACATTAATTTAAATAAAGAAATGCCTAAAAGAGATAAAATCTGTAAATCAATAGCAAAATCCAACTAAAAAAAAAGACGGTCAAACAAGATTCTTGTAATTTTGTAATGTACCAAATATTTAATAGTAGACAGGGTAGTGATGTGTTAAAGGAATATTTAATCTTGTAATATTTTGACCGATACCACTTTCATGTCTACACAGTAAATATGGAGCTACTGTGCTCGACAGCCCGTCTCTGTCTCGATCAATCAGTCTTTATCTATATAGCTCCAATTCATAACAGCGTTATCTCGAGACTCTTTCCATAAAGAGCAGGTTTAGACCAAACTCTTTAATTAAGAGAGAGACCCAGCGATTCAGGAATTAAGGATTGAAGAATCCCCACGTGAGCAAACATCAGATATTAGGTAACAGTGGCTGTCAGGGATCAGAAACAGCTAACGTGACTCTGTCCAAACATAAAGACTCACTGGTTCACATGTTAAATCTCGTTTGTTTAATCAGTACAAAAATAAAAGTATTAAAAACGACACATTTTACAGGTTAATAAGGTTCATTAGGAGATTCATTAGGAGATTAAAAGTTAAACTGCACCAATTTCACCAGATTTATCCATAAACAAAACATTTATCACAAACAAAACTCAAATAATCACATAGAAATCAAACACATGTTGGCTTCAGTTATGTCTGTCTGCTCCTGTGCTCCTGTGTTCTGCCATTCAAAAGAATTTAGATGCTCTCAGAACTGCAGTCTCATTGTGACTCTGTGTTTTCGTCGTCTGTGAAGCCCATGAAGCGTTCTGTCATTGGAGGTTGGACGCGGTCAGAAGGGGCGGTAGAGCCCTAAACCAGGTCCACCGAATCAGCGAAGACAACCTTTCGATGACACAACTCTTCTTTGGTCGCGACTCCGGACTGAGGATCAGGTGCTCCACGGCTTAGGAGTCTCTTTCTAACCTCAGTGGGGAAATTTGAAAATTTGATCAGTTTTCTGGGAAAACTGCGCCAGAGATGTTTCGCTCCTTCTGGGTGCTTTTTTTTTTATTTCAGAAGGGCTTTGGTTCGCAGTTGTCTTGTCAGGGAGCTCCTGAGATTAATCAGGGGTCACTAAAGGCTGGTGGGCAGAGACCCCTCATCCTCCCCTGCAATGAATGATGAGGAGGAGCTCATTTCCTCTTCTGCAGACTGATCTTATTAAAGCAAACGACAACAACCCACCCTAGATAATAACAAAAACCCCTCTTTCCATATCTACACAGGTCCAACTCAACATCCAATGATTTACATCTCCCTCCAGAGTTGCCAAAATGCATGGAGCAGGAGACATTTAACGAAAAGAAAATGCTTACCCTAAAGCATCTGTACTGTTTCTTTTTTCTTTTCTTTTTTTTTCCAATTTTGATAATAACGACAGACAGTTAAGACGATTTTATAGGAAATCCATACAAGTCCAAACATGTAGAGGATGTGGGAGGTATCGGTCATTCTGAGCTCCACAGCTACATGCCATTGTTATGATGCTTCTGGTCTTGTATGGTAAGTTATTTGATTAGATCAACAGCATGGGATCTTTCTGTAGTTAGTCCTGTGTGTGTTCCTCTCCCCAGTCTCAGTAGGAAGGCTGTACTTCACTGCTAAGTGCTCTATAATAGATCTCTTGGTGATTCTAATTTCATAAAGAAGCAAAACCTGCAGAAAGTGTATCCTGCTGAAACTAACTTGATCCTCTCTTTAGCAATGACGTCTATATTTGTAGTTCACATATATGCCTGTTCGAATACAATATCTTGACAGTTGTTATATTTATGTTGTGTAATAAATGTTGTGCTGGGTTTATACTTTTGTTTTATCTAACTTTTTGTTTTACATTGTTTTGTTTTTTTTGTTGTTTTTTTTGGAGGCACAGTGGGTGGTTTTATGCACAGGCATGGAAATCTAAAAGATGTTTTATTTTTATTTTTTTCGGTTTGTACTGTAACAAGTCATTCTGTTTCAGAGCTTCTGACAGTTTTTGTCTCTGGCTGCTCGACATCCTGCGGACACCTGACCTGAATCTCTGTTGTGTTATTGTGCCTCTCTCTTTTTCTTTCTTTCTTATTTTTGAAATCATTCTTTCTCTGTTGTATCAGCCGGGAGTTGGTACCACAGCTCTGCTTGTAACCACAATAGTCTGATTATGTTTATTGATTTTAATATCAAAATAATAAAACCATTAGCACCCCACCCTGACTCTTGTCTATTTCAATTACTTAGTTATTAATTGTTACACTGTGTGCACACAAAATTACGGAGAGGAGAGGAAACTTTGAATGTATTGATACAAGTTTATCCAGTTTTGCAAATGAGCAAAAAATGGTTTCCAGATTGTTTATGAGGTTGTTGCATCTCAGAAAGAATATTATGAATTACAGAATGTTATTCTGTATTTTTTATTATCTACAAAATGCTGTCAGAAGACCAAAAGCAACAACGTGTAAATCAGTTTCTCAATAATGTCTGACTTTATTTAGCACTCAGACCGAAGTCCATTTGTTTCCACTGAGGATGCAACTCCTAAAAAAATGGGTCACTAATATACATTTATTTTTATTTTATTTTTTTTTAATTTTATACATTATTCATAACAAAGGCTTGATAATTTCCAAAAACAACCTGGACAAAACTGTAGTGTTTAGCAGATGTTATTCAAACAGAAGGAAACATGTTTTACTGTGGTATAAGTCGGTGCTCTGTAAGTATTTAGGGCACCGGGACGGAGGATGTGGGGATGACTTGTCATAAACAGAAGTGCCCGTCTTCATCATCATGACAAAACTTCACTGTCACCCAGTATGATTCTTTTTTTTTTTTTTTCTTGACAACCATGAAGGTCTGTAGAGGAATAAGCCAATTAGATTTAAGCTAAACAGACTGAACACAGGATGCAACACCACACCAAACACATTAATGCGGCTATATGGGAGTCTTCGCATTTTCCTGTTGATAAAACTATTCATATTGACCCAAAAGCAATGAGTACAAATTGAATATATATATAACAAATAGCACAAGCATAGTCTTTATTTAGCCCAAATCTCAAAAATTTCTCCTACAGGTTAACACATTAAGTCTTTGCCCTTATTATGAATACATTATTTATCTCTGGGCTTCACTGGCTCATATATAAACCAATGGGTGACACCTTGTTTCGTCCATCTTTATATAGTCTATTGAAAAAACTCACGTCCACAAGACCATAACATCATATCTGTACTGGTCTGTAGACAATTTTCATCTACTCCTGTATAAACGTTTGCTAGTTTGTTCCTGCTTAGAGATGAAGTACTATGAAGTACTCAATTGCTAACTGGCCAGACATAGCTGGCGTTTTTCAGCCACGTTCCTCTTTTTCCAACTGTACCTCGGTATGATTTGAGTGAGGAGCTGTGACTATGTTCGTTGTCTTATATACAACCACTGCTTCAGATATTTTAGATAAGGTTTGCTTGAAAAAATTTATTTTGGCTTGATTTTTTTCCATTATACGCCCACATTATGAAACCACGTTAAAATTAATTAGTGAACTTTTATTCTATTTTTACATCATATGTTTGTTAATTACTCTATCTATACTCTAATTACTCTATCATACACAAACAGCACAAACTATCTGTTAAACAGACAAAAAGAATTACTACTTCGCCTGTCAAGGGGCGCGTTGTTTCTTTTTGGGCCTCCGGGTTGCCGTACCAAAACAAATATGGCGTCTTGTGCGGATGTCCACGTCCGAATTTGTGGACAAGAAATTATTAAGTATGACCTGGAAATTAAGGCTCTTATTCAGGTAAGAACTGAAACGCGTAGTTTGCTTATTGGTTCATTTTTTATTTAGCTCATGCTGGCATCGGTTTAGTTCTGGAGTCCGTGAAGGCGTCACACGACTCAGAAGTGAAGCTAATGTTAGCTAACAGCTAACAGACAATTTAAAGTCACAGGAAGAGAGAGAATTATCTCTTCATTAGTGTTATGATAATAACTTTGTTTATCTTTATTTCCTATAGTCACTACGAATATTTTATTGACTCCATGTCTGCGGCAGATACTTAACATACAAATGTGAAAATATGGTATGATGCAACCATTTTGTCAACCAGATTTCTCTTTATGTTTTGAACCTTCATTTAAAAGAAGATTTGAAACAAGTCACTGGTCAGAAAATTCACCTAAATGGGCCTTTCAGCATTTTAAATCATTTTTTTAAAGCAAAATGTGAATGTTTGCTGGTGTCACCCTATTTTACAGTGAGCCAAGTTTCTTCGGATTTAAGGCAAAGCAAACAAAACAAACAGTTTTAATCACTAAGCTTTGATGAGTATTTCTTGTTATTTCATCGACCAGACGGTTGACTGATTAATCGAGAGAGTTTATAAATCTGCACATAAATCCATAAATGACTATTAGCTGCATCCTTAATATTAATCATAAAATGTTATTGCTTAAAAAGCAAAGCAAAGCAATTTTTTAGAAATAAAATCAATAAATCAATTGTTTGGTTATTGAACTGTAACAGATATCGTGCCAAAAAATCTCTCTATATAAAGTATGGTGATCAGCCATCACTTTAGGTGTGTGATAGAAATGCTTCTTTATTCATTTACATTTTAAAAACAAATTTAGTAGCAAATACATTTTATTAGTATTAGAATAATCACCAATCTAACTCCTCAGTGCCTCTGTGCAAATGAACATGTATCTTAATAATATTACACATATTGTATACAACTTATAGCACAATGTATTTCACTAAATGTATTTTTATTTATGTGATATATTTAATCTATTTAATGATTTAAAGAGCCTAGGTTCAATGTGCACTCCCCCAGCATTTCCAAACGAAAGAATTTATTTAACTGCTCTGTTTTAGTGTACGGTCGATCTTGATCACCTCTATATAATCTTGCATACATAATTGAATTGTGTGTACGTGTTACGTGCAGGACATCAGGGATTGTCCTGGACCTCAGTCAGCTCTCATGGAGCTCAACTCTCAGGTCAAAGAGAAGTTCAGCAGGCTCAGACTGAGAATACAGGTCAGGCCTCTTATCACATGCACACTGTGTTGCACCATTCACATTTTTGCTTAAAATCCATCCATATTTGATGTGACGTATTGTTTTGTAGGATTTGGACCAGATGGCGAAGGAGCAGGACAGAGAGACGGACAGACTGGCCATCCAGGCAGAGACGGAGAGCCAGCGAAGGCAAATGATGAGGTGTGTAGGCGTGCACACAGACATGAAGAATTAGCTTGTGTGCCATCAAACATCTTCTACATGAACCTGAGTTGTCATGCTTAGTTTGTAACCCATTTTTACGTGTTGCAGGTTTGGCTGTGCCTCATTCTCCTGAAGGGGTTTAGAGGCTGTAAAAGTTTGGTATTGATATTGTAAAAAGTAGCCTGTGATTGATTTTACTTATAATGCTTTGGCAGATATTTCACGTTCTGGATGTTGAGTGGAGTTTAATTGTTGCACTGATTATGATGCTAATGTTAGCTCATTGTTACTGGCAATGACACCAAAAAATGTTCACTCATTAGTTGGACTGCTGTTCTTTGATGTGCATCTTATTTGACACTTAATTTTTCTTTAGTTATCCTGTAAAAGAAAATGTGTAGTACATCCACATCTAGAGCTAATAAGGAAACAAAGGCAGACAAAGAGGTAATACATTGCAATTGATGGGATAAAAACAGCCTGTAACACAAAACAGATTCAGACACAACAGATCAGATGAGATGAAGAAAACTGAAACAGAAACTACAGTTCTCAAACTTTATTTGTGAATAATTCTTTCTGCGGATTCCAGTAACCAGACAGCGTGGAGGAAATCTAACCTGGCCTGTAAACTAGCCATAGACAACATGGAGAAGGACGAGCTGCTGCGCGGAGGAGAAACTCAGAGCATCAGACAAAGGTCAGTACAGTTCTGCCGAGGCTCTACTGTGGTGCTGAAATGATACGTCAGGTGAGGTGTTTTGCTTTTGTTCAACCTAAACAACTATTCAGACTGGATTTACTTCTCTGAGATTTTATACAAAAGTTGCATTTCCTCTTACTGAGTGTCATCAGTAAAAAGTAAAGATACAGTAAAACAGATACACAGTGAAAGTTCATCAGATGGGCAGCTTAATGTCACGTTGAAGGTGATTCTGTCCCAGCGTTTTGTACCACTAAACTTTTTATGTGTAGTGAGAAATACATTTTTCTCACTTTTGGCCTAATAGATGTTCAGAAAACAGACATTTAAATTGTTTGCGGCTGTCTTAGTTATTTATTTATTTATTTAAAGCTAAATCATTATGATTAATAATTTTAACATTCAAAATAGTGCAAAACTCTGCGGTAATGGTCACATTTTCACCGGCAGCATATTATTGTCTGTTACAGAACCGTCTGCTGTAATTTGCCAGCGGTTAAAATGTCGTCTGCAAGGACAACTTCTGTTAGAAAGGAAAGAGGAGAAGCATTTTATTACCAACCTCCCTCTGTAATATTAATCCTGTCTGAAGGGTTCATGGTCCTTTGTGATGGGTCCTTGCTTTTTACATTTAACAGCTCAAACAACTGAAATGATAAAATGTATGAGGTTATTTTTGTGTCTTTATTATGAAATCAACCGGAACAGCTTTGAGATCAAAACTTTCCACACTGTAATCAAAACATATTTGTGATTAAGAATATATTATTGCAAATTTTTTGCTGAATCAAACGTTCTGAATCCAAAACTTTTGTTTGTTGTTGAGCTGAATCTGAATTTTGAGATTTGTATTAATACATTTTTACTCAGATTATTTCACTTGTAATAAAATGTTTTTGATTGCAGTGTAGTTATTAGCACAGTTGTATAGTTTTGCTCTCTTGATTGCAGAGTGGAAAGTAACCTCATGTTAAGGATTTTAAAAAATAGATCTAAAAATTAAAGAAATTACTTGCTCTGCAGGTAGAAATGGGACGGTCTTAGCAGAAATTATTCCAGAGTAAACAGTTTTCTTGGACGCTAACACACATCCTTGCATACATAATATGATAACAAATTAAACAACATATCATTGCAGCTCTGCTGGATCGACAAGTACACTGTTTCTCTAAACTGCCAAACGCCAACCATACATTCTGTGTTTTGGTCTCAGGAAGGTGACCAAGGAAAGCCTTGTGGAAACCAGCAGCAACATCACAGAGAGTCTGATGTCCATCAGCAGGATGATGGCTGAACAGGTGAAGCAGAGCGAGGACTCCATCGCGACGCTGGGTAAAAAAACGCCTCCTCCACTCTGTGTTTGTGCTTTTTTGTCAGGGTTATGGTTTGTGTGCAAAATGTAAATCTACTTTAGAACAATGCTTTCCCCTTTGAAAATCATTTTATGTTTCTAACTCCTCTTCACTTTTTAAACCTTTAATGCCTCTGTTCCTGCTCCTCACCACAGCCACCTCCTCCAGGACAGTGGAAGAAACCAACGAGGAGTTCAAAAGCATGACAGGAACCATCCACCTGGGGAGGAAACTCATCCTTAAGTACAACCGGCGGGAGCTGACGGACAAGCTTCTCATCTTCCTGGCTGTGGCCCTCTTCCTCGCCACCGTCCTCTACATCCTTAAGAAACGTCTCTTCCCCTTCATTTAACTGGCCGGCTGTTAGTTTGCACACTTGGGCTTTGAGGAAAATGTTTTCTACTCATTTTACTCAGCAGACTGGAAACATGGACTACATGCAGAGTTAAAGGCAACACTGAGACTGGACTGCAGCACTTAGAGGTAAAAACATCTCATCTTCTTTAGGACCATTGTTTGTAATATGTGGGTTTATCAAATGGGTATAAAGAGTTTTATAAAATCCACTTATGGTTGAATCCTACTGTAAATAAGTAAAAAGAGCTTACTGACTTAAGTGGCCCTGTGAGGTTTCATGCAACAACTGATTTTTTTAAGCCTCAGCATGCTTCAAACAAACTCAGTCGTACAATGTGCCATTCAAATGCGTCTAAAGGCACATGTTTTTACTTTATGCAAATTGTTGCAGTCACAGCTAATGCAAAAATCCTGCTGTGATGGCCGCCTCCTGGCTGCTACACACTGCCTCTCTAAGAACTCTGGGGCTATTTATGTGATGATTGAATAGTCTCGACGCAACGATTTGTACAAATTAGGATGCACATTTTCCAATTGTTTCTCCTCAAAGGCATGAAAAGGGACAGCAGTAGGAGAGAGCTTTGAGAGAAGTACAGCACGTTGAAGCATACTGAGGCCTTAATACTAAATTTGGCATTCTGAACCAACCAGGGTCAAGACCGTATTGTTCCTTTTTGTTAACATGTTGTCTAATTACAGTCTGTACGTGTGTGTGTGTGTGTGTGTGTGTGTAAGTTAGTCTGTTCTGGACAGCTGTTCCTGTTTCAGTTAATGACTTCTAAAATGGACGTCCAGACTACTGATCCTAAAATGTCACTACTTACTCGTGTACCCTGTGTGAATGTTGAACAGAAAGTTTGTTAGAATAAAGTAGAATATTTGCTGCACATGGAGGGATATACTGTTGTGCAGCATTGCCACAGACGTGCCAGTAGATGGCAGGATAGCCTAAGAAAGGGAATACCCAAAAGAGAAACGCATGTGGAGCCAGAGTGTGCAACACTTTTGTCTTCCTCCTTCAGGATACCCAACATTTATCACCTCAGAGATGCTACACTGTGAATTTGTGTTAACTATTTGACAGCACAGAATTGACCTTATTAACACACTCCTCTGTCCAGTGACAGCATTGTGGTTTATTTCATCTCAATCAAAATGCTTACAAATGTATTTTTAAGAGTCATTTAAATAAAAACTTACAAAATATAGCTTGAAACCTGGGGTCTGTATGAAATGTGATCGTTCAAGTAGAACATCAAAAACACATATTTATAACACGTCATAACCAAAGAGTGCTTCCCTTCCTGCAGACTGCACCCCGACTGTCTACAAGATAATGTCTGATAGTGTGTCTACATGGTGCATAATATAACAATCCTCATAAATACAAAAACAGACTTAAATAGGTAGAATCCTGACTTCAAGCCATCAGCTGCTCTTGGGCTACTGACGAATTCCCTGTAGTGTTTACTCGTGTATGTCCGTGCCCTTTGCTGAAGGTTTACTGTGATGCTGAAGTGAGGTAGATAATTGGTTTTCATCCTTGTACGAAGTCAAGTGTAAAAATAATACAGCACAAATGTTGCATTGCTTTCACCAGCAAAACTACACTGAATACTCTGATAAAACTACTTTCACTAATTCTACTACTAATATAATAGTAATAAGTGCATGATCTTTGTATCTTTGTGTACCCTGTCTGCACCTTTTGTGTGACTTGCCGGTCTGTTTACGAAGCAGTAATGTTGGCTTTTTCAGACATGGGTAGACCAGGTTGGGTCACGTTGTCGATCGGACTGAGCCCGCTCCTGACCTCTGGTGCGGCCGCTCCGGTTGGCTGCTGCAGGGGTCCTTGAGCGGTGACAGGCCAGGGCGTGGTGGGTGGTGGGGCGGTGGTGTGCTGCGGAGCGTCCGACTGGCTGAGAGAGCAGGTGCTGCCGAAGCTGCTGCACAGCGGCCCCCAGTGTTGCTCGCACTGCCTGCGCAGTCGCTGGCTGACCCACAACCTGACCTCGTCTCCACACTTCAACAGGAAGTTCATCAGCTCCACGTACGGACTGAGGGGACACGCACACAAGGAAAAAAAATGACCTGCTGTTCACAGACTTGTGGTATACTCAGAATCTTAAAGTGAGACCGTGTGCACAGGACCCCTGAAGCAGCTAAATGGAATTCGGCCATCATACATTTCATTATTTACCGACTTGTGTCGAAATAAACAAAACCTGTGTCCTGGTGTGCTTCGATATTTACTTAGCGTTTCACTGTTGTGATAAAACCATTGAAAAAATTACATGTAAAGTATTATTGTAGCAATAAAGCATCATCATCTGTTGGTGGTCAACATTAGGTAACATTAGCCAGCATAAACTACTGGTTTTACCAATCCAGTAATCTGCAAGAGGAAAAAACTTTGAGTTTATTAAATTAAGCAACAGCGAATTTTATTGTTCATGAGTCGAACGTTTCATCTGTGAGGAGGATTGTGTTATTTCTTCTACTTCTACTACTTTAAAGTAGCTTTAGGCAAAACAGTATAGGTGATAATGGTAAAAAACAACAACAACCAGTTAATTACTTAAAGACAATTATTTTTTGTAATTTTGGCTTATACATGCATATGATTAATCAAAATAAATGTATGCTAATTTGCTTATATTTTTAGACATCTAGACATGGAGAAAGCTGAGTTCAAAACTGTTTTTTTTATTTTGATGACATATTAAAGTCAAAGGTTTTTATGGAGGGAATTTGGATATCTATATTTTTATTACTCCGTTAATCAGAAAATACTGTCAACAGCCATAAAAAAACACTTTCACCTTGTTTTTAGGCATAAATGTTACATAAATCAGGCTATGAATGATATATGAACAAACCCCTCTGGAAAAAAACCTTCAGAATATAAACATTAAAACTGGAAAGTTAGGTGTAATTAAAAGCTACTTCAGTGGAGATTTCTGGCTCAAAAGAAAATAACGAGAAAATGACCTTTAAAGATACAAATATAGGAGAAATCTACTGATGCAAATAGACAAATTGTAGTAAAATAAACACATAAAGGTATATTTTGGACGTGATCTTTCCACCAGTCTACAGAGGACATGTTAAGGAAGCAGACTCAAAATCTCAAAACTGACCAGTAGATGAAAAAAAAAAGAGATAAAAACATCTTTTTTTTTTCATCCACTGGTCACTAATGACTGATGTTTTTGTTTTAACTTTTTCCTTTGGGTGGTGATTATTTGTTAATGTGTGACTCTCACCCCGGGGGAAACATCAGGTGGAACTGCACCAGATTGCCCATGGTGTCCATGTGGTCCCGTAGCGCCAGACAGAGCTGGTGTTTGGAGTAGCATTCCCTCTGGAGCGAGAACACCATCTCTTTCACTGCCGAGCACCGGCGGCTCACACAGCTGAAGCGCTGCCGCAGTCCCAGCGCCATGCACCGCAACGCGTCCTTCACAAATGACTTGCCCTGGAGGAGAGGAGCAACAGGAGGAATCAGTGGATCAGTTTTGGACATTTTTGATGACCTGGTTTGCAAAGTTGCATATACGGAGCAAACACACTGTCAAGTCTGGTGCCAACTCTCTTGTTTCTGCCCACTTCTTATGTAAAATTATTTATTTTCTGTGTACATAGGGTCCACAAGAATCTAAAACAGGAGAATCACTAAAATCCTCACATCACACGGAAGCTTTTCGAAAAAAAAAAAAAAAATCATGAATGTTCCATAAAAAACATACAAGTAGCATTAAAATCCAGAATTAAAAGGTGTGTCCTGTGTAGTAATCATTTGTGGTATTGATTTTGAGTCATTGCCTCACATCACATCGACGCTATTGAAAATAATTCATTAATTTTCCATTAAAGTATTTTTCAAAAATAGAAAAAGCTCTAAGACCAAGATGTGTCCCATTTGTCCTTGGTAGTTAGAATTTATGCTTCTGATTTAGAGTCTGCTTCACGTTACATGTAAACTTTTTCACGACCATTCAGTCGTTCATGTGAGCAAAGATTTTAAGATTGTGGGGAAAATAATTCTGGATTTGGCTATTATCAAATTTCTAAGACGTGATTTAAAAAAGGGCTGTTTGAGTGTTCGTACTGGGATGTTGATCAAAAACAGGCACGAATTCGCAATCTAGGTGTGCACGCAATTCACACACACGCTCCATCTGTGGACTACAGCTTCAGGGCATGTGTGTGTATGTTTATGTCCGTGTTTTTGTATGTGTGTGTTTTTACAAAGTTTGGTGGTGTTACGTGACTCCATTTAGAAGTTCTGTGCCTTTTTCTTATAGGACAACGTAATGGCCACACTCAATTATTGCCAATAGGCATAAACACGAACACACCTTCACACACACACACACACATTTGACCTCCACGACAAATTTCAGCTTTCGAGGGTGAAAACTGTGGCCAATGAAGGACAGAGACATTTTTGTGGACCGACTGTGTGATATGGCGTAACTTTTAGCAAACGTGTGCCTACTTACACATGCAGCACATAAGGAGCAACATTAACATTGATTCAGAGTAGTGTTTCTGACCACCTGATGAATCTAAGTCTCTCCTTTTATCTCTGCTTTGGTCTCCACCAACTCCTGAGGGAAATATCTTGCTCTTAACTGCTGATTGCTCCATGATGTTCAGCAGCGAGTTGCTGTCTGCTGATTGGTGTTGGGCAGGTAGTGCACAGTAGGGTTTTAGAGCTCTTTAGACACTAAACACTAAAACAGTGCTGTGAGAGCAGTGAGAGTGAACCAAACCAGTGAAGTGGCCGGACGGACAACAATACACTGAGCTGAAAGTCGCTGTAAAGCTCTGTAAAGCTGAAGGGAACTGCAGATCCAGGTTCATCACTATTATATTGTTTGTTACTGTGTGGAGCTGCATTATATATCCAGTACAAAGTAACTCCCAGAACACCATCCACTGTGCCTGCTCATACTGGAGACACATTAGACTGGCATCACTCTCTCATGCACTTCTATTCTAGTAAAGTAGACAAGCTGTTCCCTCTCTCATTTCAGTTCCCCTCTCAGTTTGTTCTGTAACCAGTGCCACCATGCATAACTATACACTGCTCCTTATACAACAAACATTCCTCACAAATGACTGTAATGATTGAAGGGATTAAATGAAATAAAAATATTTATCCAAATATGTCTCATCTAAGCCTGTCCTTGGCTGCTGCTGGACATGCTTTCAGGCAGCGTCAGCTTGTGCAAAAGGGGCCTGATGGCAAACAAATTACCTTCGAAAGGTGTTTTTGTGTGTGTGTGTGTGTGTGTGTGTGTGTGTGTGTGAGAAATAAGGTCACGCTGGGGTGCCCATCCCTACCTGTGAGTCGTAGCGCCCAGCGTTGTGCAGCAGAGTGAGACAGATGTGGTGCAGCCCTTGGATTTCACAGGAGTTGTTGTTGAAGCACTGAAACGTCCCACAGCCGACGTCCCCCGAACTCACAAGGCAACTCTGAATCTCTGCTGAGAGGAACACAGAAACGGAGAGAGAGAGAGAGGTGGAGATCAATATTAACCTCCCTGCAGTGGCACCAGTGTGTCCCGCTCATCATATGTGCCACTGTGCTGTTTACTGTGGTAA
Organism: Pempheris klunzingeri; assembly: GCF_042242105.1. Taxonomy (NCBI): domain Eukaryota; kingdom Metazoa; phylum Chordata; class Actinopteri; order Acropomatiformes; family Pempheridae; genus Pempheris; species Pempheris klunzingeri. Next base: position 15,375,945 of record NC_092025.1, read on the forward strand.
AGAGCATCACAACGACATCACGTGTCAGAAAAGCTAATTGCCGGGTCATTTAATTGGACAGTAGTGTAGTGGACAGCAGGACGAGGGAAGAAACATTGGGAGGGTGGTGCACTGGTTGACCAGATGGGGGGGTCTCGGATGCCCCTGTGGTAGACTAAACATGGTAAACTGCCCCCTAGGATCCCCTTCCAGTGGAGAAAATGCTATGCAGTGCCACACAGGCTGGCCAACATGCTAGACAACAGTTTGGAAGTGCACCACACCAGGTTTTCCCTGTTTTTTTTTTATTTCTTTGTCCCTGCTGCTCATTCAGTTGAAGTCCACCACTGCTGAGGAGACTGAAACTGTCCAACATCAGTGATGGAGAACAATGCTTTCACTTCACGGAAAGCAACATTTCATTTCAGTGTTTAGAAGTGTTTGCAGTGTATATAATGCTGAATATCAGGAACTACTCCCCCTGTTGTCCATCAACTTTAACAGAAACACTGAGAAGAGTTTTCTCTTTGGCTGGGGAGGTCACGGCCGCAAGATGGATCAGATCACTTTTTGGGTCTGTCTGCAAACTTGGATCGTTATTAAGTTGTTGCTGCTGCTTTAATACACTTGTTTCTATCCGTCGTCGCTGCTGCTGATGTTGTGCAGCCTGCAGGTCAGCTCCGGGCCGGACGTGCCGTCATGCACCTCCCTGCTGGTACGGAGGGAATGTGCTTTGGCCGGGATCGAGCCACCGGAGCTGCGCATTGAATTACAGCGACCAACAGAGCAGAGAGCAAGAGACACAGGCCGGACTGTGGTACAGTGTGGACGGATGCAGGCTGCACAGCATGTGAACTACAACGGCAACATATACTGGATATAAATTATTGCATGAGGTGCCATAGGTCACTTCAACTCCCCTCACTTTAGCGCGCACACTAAAAAGAAAAGCAGACTTAACCTTCTCTGCAAGAAAACATTCCTGATATGTACACAAGAAACAGCCATACAAACAAATGCACAGTTAATGAACAGCTGAGAAGAAGTACTGAAGGTAAAGACATACTCCAGTGCACGTCCAGAAACTAAACTATATACACAGTGAGACGCAAAAATCAGATATTTGAGCACTAAAACCAAACTTCCCAAAGTCAAGAAGCACTTTAATTCACAGAATAAACATCTCCCTGCAGGTATTCCTCTTGGCAACCTTGCACATGCTCTCAATTCAATATTTTCTAATAACTAAAGGATCAATGACTGATCGAACTGTTTTGCTGGAGACAACCAGAGCTTTGTGGGTTCATAAAAAAAGTTCAACATTGATGCAGTGTGTCGTGTGTGCAGACAGAGAAAGGGTGGAGAGTTTGGCAGTGATTCACCTGTGCTCTGCAGAGAAAGGCGTCTTTTGGCCTGGCTCACTTGTTTCTCCTGGACATCATGCGGATCCGTGGTCAGCACCTGTTGACGGGCAAGGAGCAGAAAAAACACCCAAAACGCGGCGGAAAAGTTCGCCGGCATGCTCCACACTACTTGGCAGATTTAATTGTACTTTTTAAAATGTAATTGGTTTGTTTTATAGGTGTGGGCAGCGGGCGCGCAGCCGATCAAACGGGGTTCCACTGAGCAGAATGAACGCGGCATGAAGGCTGAAATATATAAAGCCGCACGAGAGCTGCGCGTTCACGAGGGCACGAGTTCGTCTCCACCAATCACAGCGCAGCCACGTGGACGCGCACCGCACCGTGAGCTAGAAGTTTATCATTGATGAGGGAAAAAAAAGAGGAGCAGCAGTGGCAGAATGAATGTGGGCCTGTTTGCTGTGCGTTTCCTCTTAATGGTCCAATAAACTGAATGATGAGTGGAGCAGAGAAATGAAACTGAACCCCACATTTATAAAGTAGAAATGCTCTTACAGGATAAGGTCTTCCTGTTGCTCTGGAGTCAGCAGGGGTACTTGAAGGTCAATCACTCAAGACATCCACACTCAATTAACCCTCCAGCTCTGTGTGTGTGTGTGTGTGTGTGTGTGTCTGAGTGTTAGCAGCTGCTTTCTTGGCAGGGAGGCTGCAGTGAGGAACGTATCAGAAGCACCCAGCCTGAAAGAGAGAGCACCCTACGTGAAGGGGGGGTCAGGTTTTACAATTTGTTAGAGTGCTACATTCCTGTAAATGGACATTTTTCACGTCATGCGTGTCTGACAAGCTCACATAAATAAGCCTGAAGAATTCTTACACAAAACATCAGGTACCACCATCTAATAAGGCACTGTTTAGAAAAGGTTTTAAGCTGTGACTAATGGCTTTATTGGTTAAGAAATCAATTACTAATGCTTTATGAAGAGTTACAGGACATTCACAAGAGGAAACAATAGGTTGCCAGGTTGTGCACATTGCAAATATTCTTAATGCTTCAGAGAGCATCAGTATTTTGCACACTACTGCCCAAACTTCCACAGCTCTTTTATTCAAACATTAAAATTTTACATATTTTTCATATATGTTCTTTTTTTCATATTTTAAGGTACATTTTCTATTTTACATCTATATGTCTTGATTTGCAGTGCTTGCTTTATCTTACTTTACATTTTCTGTCTCTACAATTTTTGTATTTTCTACTCTGTGTTTATTGTTGCACTAATATACCAATACAGATGCCTTGGATGGGAGAACCTACTTGGCAAAAATCCCCTAATTTCCCCTCATTTCTAAACAAGACCAAAGAGCCAACAGCCATGCTCACAGCTCTGCAGTGCTAGCATGCTCACAAAGACGACCCTCTTTGTGGTGCTAGAGGGAAAAGTCAGAAGGATTCATCCTCTGAGGACCATGAACATCTGTAAAAACCAACCTACCTATCCTCCACACATGCCTATTTCAAATGTTCATCCTTTTGATGTGTATGTTAAATGTGTTTTTCAAATTTAAAAAAGCTGAATAGGATAGTTATTATTTCTAAATGAGTTTGTATTATATATTACTGTATCTGACACTTACCAAGCCAAGTGTTTTTAAAGCGTGTCACTGCCACGAGCAGCACTTAGTCTTTGGTGCGTATTCAATTCTGACAGCAGTGACTTTAAAGGGTTGGTTCGCTCAAATTCATCTCCATGTTATTGGGATGGCGGACATATCAAAACCTCAGCAGATGCTACAGTTGGTGCCTCTACAGATAAGTGACTGTCTCTGTTTGATCTAACTCCAAGGGAGCAGGAAACCAAAAAAAAAAAAAATCTATCTTGTACTTAAAGATAATTTACTTAGTTAGTGTAACTGTTTCAGACATAAGTCACATCAGATTTATCACATGACGGTAATTCAGCATTTAAGACCAAGAAAGACAATACAATAACATAAATATATATCTCCATTAATTTAATGGAGAAAACAAGATTTATTGTTGCTCTAAACACAACGTATGTTTGTATTTGTGAGTCCAAGGTGAGTTCACTGTCTCTTTTTTCCCCCCTTTGATACATTCATCTTTTTCAGCCTTGTGTCTCATGGTGGCCGGCCATGACCTCTCACCTTTGAAACGCACAAAGGGACGGGCCACAGTCATGTGATGCCATCACATCAGCGTACTCTTGCTTCCCTGCCTCCTCGGGTGTATCTACCCTACATCCCAGAGGCCTTCAGTGAACGTGATGGATATACTGTATACACGTACTGTATTGACCATGTAAGGGAATTCTATACTGTATGAATGTGCTGACCGTGTTAAGGATTCTTTCCATAGCTTCACCCCTGAATGTCCCTCTCGGAAACATGTGCGTCTTGTCGTGAAGATAAGAAACATAAGGAAGGGGTAAATTTGGAATAGTGAAACGTGTCTGTATAGGGACGTGGGGAGGAGTTTAAGAATCCTTTAAAAATGAACTGTGTATTTCAGAACATTGTGAGAGACTGGTTTCAACATACTGCTCTGCTTCCCGGCTGTAATAAATTCTGAAGTGGGTTCAGCGTTCTTTGACTTTACAATCATCACAATTGAGGAACCCCCCCCGAACATGGCTGAGATAAATGTGTGTGTTGTAGCTGTAGGTCAAGGTTGAAAGACGGGGTGTGTTTATGTGTGTGTCCATGCAGGGGCCCAGTTGGGGAAGACATACTCTTACGAGGGTCAATGTTTGGATTGTTGTTGGAGGACTTTTTCTCCCCTGACCTTTCCTGCTTGTTCTGTCTCATCTTGCTTCAAAACAACATCCCACAGCTTCCCTCGCACAACCCCTGGTGACCACCCACACAATGACCCTTCACCCCGACACACACACACACACACACACTAAACAACATGTCTGCCTGGATCAAAGCATCTGCTTTGGGATAATTGATCTGCAGAGGAAGCATTACCATAACGTTTGGGTTTACAGGTTAGTCCACAAAAAAACACATGCAGAGAGTTTAGTTTTTATGTGCTGAGGTTTTGACATATTTGCCTCTGATAGAACGGAGGTATGTACAATTTCCTGTGTGAAAATGTGCCTTTAAAAAAAAAACCCATTGATTTGGCATTATGTTTGGTAAAACAGCTCAATGTGAAGTCTACAGGACTTTCTGTTGAGTTTTTACAAAAAGATCACATCTTGTGATACTTTGAGAACCACTAAGGGTACATAGGAGAATATGAGTTCTTTGCAGTTTAGCTGAACTGATGTGGAGGACTATGGTTGTCATTTAAAACGGTTTTAAAGCATCGCATTAACCGATATCTCAAATAAATAAACCCATTAATTAACTGTTTTTACTTTTGCAAGTTCAACCAACAAGCAAAAAATATCATTAAACTATTGGATATTTCATTGATGTTAAAACAATTTATCTATATTCATTCATCAGTTCGCTTACTTCCATGTAGTAATCACAGCATATCTGACTTCACAGCACACACACACACACACACACAAAGAGCAACAGACTTACAGACACACACACTCTCTGACACACGTTTGTCCTAACGTGTGGATGACTCTCCTGCCAAAAACAAGTGGTTAAATCAATAAAGTTACGCAAGCTGCGATGACATGCACACAAACACTCCTAACTGACTGAGGTTTAAGCCAGGATTTATCGAGGCTTTCAAAGGGACAGGGTTTCTCTACGAACTGCTGAGGTTTGACTTCGATCCTGTAAGAAAACTACAAACAAATCAGCCACAGCGAAACCATCTCAGGCGGTGGAATCAGGGGTTGTGACTCTAAAATATGAGCCTAGGATTTCTGTTTGCTGGCTTCCGCCTTTGAAATACCTGAGAGCTGAGAACAACTACCCCACCTGGTGGAGCTGTTTTAGGATTATGGGCTCTGCTTTCTGTTTTCATTACAGGGAACTGAGAAAGTTGTCCCCACCAGTTAGAGGACATAACAGAAACTACAAATGGGAACAATAAGGAAAAAATAAGGCAGAGAGGAAAATGATGTCAAATGTGTTTAGTAAAGCACGATCAATACTACATAGCAAATACAAGTGCCAGAAGGAAACATGGTGTAATGAAAAACAAAACATATTTACATGATTTTCAAAAATTCAATTTGAGGTTTTCCAAGAACCTACAGACGTCTATTTATACATCTTGTGAGTTAGAAGGAAACCGCAGGATCTTCCTCCTCAATGGAAATCAACCAACCTCACCAAATGTTTTGAACCAGTGTAGAAAGTGTTTGAAAGTTTAACACATTTTTAGTCAATGTGTTGTTTAGCGGAAGATGTCTTTACACGATGCACAACTTTCCAAAAATAAAAATCTATCCGATGTTGCACGTAAGAAATGGTCAGAAACAAAAAAAAGTACCTTTTTTTTCTCTAAAAGACCGCACAGTGCAGTGACTGAGCATTGTCCAACTTCTCCAGTCGCGGCCGCGTGCAGCACAGATTGGCAATCAAGCAACATCTCATGCTGAACATTTCCGATGCTCTCCTGACTCTAGTCTGGCAAACAGAGGTATCAGGAAACAACCTCTTCCTCTTTCTCCTACACCTCCTCTTGTCAGATGCTGCACCTTTCAAAAGGCAAACGCAGCCATACGACATTATGTGTAGACCAGTGTGTGTGCCTGGAGCAAGAGAGAGAATACAGATTTCTTAGCTGTATTTCTATAATCTTCGACTGTGCTTCAGTTTAAAAAAAAAAGAAAAAAAGAAAAATCAGACCTCAGGGGGTTTTGGGGCCAGAGGCAGACGGGGCCTCCTGTGGTTCTGTCTGCTCAGATGGTGCAGAGTTACAACTCGATGTGTTCTCCTCCCTCCTGTCCCCCGACAAGAAATCATGGATGGCGGTTTCTATGTGCGGCCGGAAAGTGTGGTTCATCTTGGGGTCCACGACCTGAGTGATAATCCTGTCTACGCCGGACTCCAGCATACCCGATCTAAAAAACACAACAGAACTTAAACACCAAAACCAAGAAGTAGTACTGTTTAAAAAAATATATTTTACATTATAAACTGTAATGGAGCTCTTTTCAAGTTGAATGAACTAGTTCAACCAGTCATTTAAAGGGGAACCCCAGCCTCTCCATTCTGAGGATTTTCCTACATTTCTCCCTTTGATAGAATTATTTACTATATAAATATCACTAATTTTGGGGCTGTTGGCCGCACAAGACAAGACATTTGAAGACATCGGCTGGAGCTAGAGGGAAATTATGAGTATGGTTTTCACCGTTTCCTGGTGTTTTATTAATCAGCAGTAAAAATACTTGATTGTTTAATAATGACAATAATCAGTTGTAGCTCTAATTTTACCATCTTTGTCTTCCATGTGTCTCTTTGGAGAACTCCCATTTTAATGAAGTGCAGTAGAAAATATATGGAGAAAACACCTGGATAAGCCCTTTAATGACACCCTGACTGGATTTAACTTTCATGTCACAGCAAACAATCATTAACTTAAACATACTCTGTGTGTAACATACAACTTTCTATCAGACAAAACACAGGATTGATCAAGCAGCGTGCACAGGACGTGTAACAAAGAGGAAAAACACAGCACTTACTGAACCACACTTTGCCTCAGTCCGTTCCTCATCTGGTTCTTGTTGATGGACGGGTTCCAGTCCTGCGTGCTCAGCTGAGACGTGACAAAGTTGTCAACTTTCTGTCGCAGGTTCTGATAGGCGGGCTGGCAGCAATGACAGCGACGTTAACTCAGTCAGAATTCAGCTATATACTGTACATGTATTGTTGCAACAATGAGCAGACCACATTATCTTTCTCCCAGTTAAATTAGCAACGTGCTAACGGTTAAATGCTAGTTAGAGCTATACCAATGCTGGCTAACATTAGCTTCTAGTCTGGCTTGCTAGCAGAGGATAGCAATAGAACTAGATAACTTTAAAAGTTAGCCAAAAAAAGCGTTAGCTGTTTACCTTCGTGTCAACGTCGGCTAAACAGTCCCGACGGAACTCGTCAAAAAGCCCCCGATTCTTCAGATGCTCCACAATCATACCGATCAGCTGCGGGTCACCCGGAGGAAGGTTGGCCGGACCGACGTTGACGCTGCCGTTACCCTCCGCCATGACAAACCGAGAGAAAGATTTAAGTTACTTACCTGTTAGCTGCATTGAAAGCTAGCTAGCTAGCTAAAGTACCGGTGCTTTATTTCTCGCAAGACATGAGGTCGGCTCGTTTTGACTTAAACAGACAGCAGGCGGAGTGATCGTTTGTTCTGCTACACAGTCTGTGTGCATCCCGCTCGTCGCTACGGCGAAAAGGGAGAAGCCGTATAAAAAATCAAGCGCTTCATTTTCAGCTACTACGCATGCGCAGTCGGACCATGACACCGGATGTACTTCATTCAAGCATCGTCGGTCGCGGACTAGCAGGGATAAACCTTAGCGGGCAATAAAAGTAAAATCAATTTAAAATTATCAAAACGTATTAGCCGAGTGTGTTTTGTGGTTCGGCCTTCAGACGGAGGGCGTCTGTTTCCTTCGACTTTGTTGCTACCCAGATTTTAGTTTGCCTGGACTATCGTTGTAAAAGGTGATACTAGCTAGCTAGATAATGTTGGCTAACATTAACTTAACACCAGCACTAATACTCAAAAGCACAGACCTTCACATTTAACAAAATCTGCACCAGCCAGTTAATCTAACGTGAGCTGAACCACCACAGCCGTGTGATCACGGGCAGCAGATGTTTAATTTGTCCAGACTAGCTTGCTGCCGTCGAGTCAGTCTGTCAGTTTTTAATAATAACTGTGATGCATCAAAGCAACTGGCTGACATCTTTTTCAAGACGGGGCGGTGACTGTGTTTAACAGTGACAGGAGCAAGTTACGATCGGTGGGCCAATGGCTCTGAGCTATTGAATAGAAAATGGCAAAGCAGGACATAAATAAACACAACTTCAGTATAAAGGAGTTGCTACATTGGGACGTAATACAGTTTAACATTTGACATAATTGTTGCAGATGAGTGGTGGACGAGATGCCAACAAAGAGTTTATGGAGCAGCTGCGGATGCAGGAGCTCTACGAACATAGAAATGAGGATGGCTCTGACCCCTACACCTACACCGACCCAGAGGATGGGACTGTGTACGACTGGGACCATGAAAAGAAGGCCTGGTTCCCTAAAGTATGAACTATGACCTACTATAACCTATGATATATTTGTTTGTTTTTTTAAAGACTTCCAGTTCCTGAGCTTCAGATATTTCCTTGCTGCTATTTTGTGTTAGTATTTGCACTGCTGTTGTTGTGAATGTGAAGCTCTGATCCATGTCAGATTGATTGACATGTGCATTATTCTACGTTACTCTGACCAAAGCAGCTGTGGCTTAGCAACAATATGTTAACTTCAAGATTCAAGGTCTCCATCACACCAGCTGCTGACCACATGCAGCAGTGGGTGACACAAACACAAGTTTTTGTAGCTGTACTATCTCAGCCACTGCTTGGCTGAACAGAAAAATGTATTTCTCTCTATCAAAAAATAATTCAATGTGAGTTTGAAAGCAGAATCCAGTCACAATTAAATTCAGTGATGAATCTACCAGTCAGGTGCCTGTCAAGCATTAAATATGAACAGTTACAACTTCTTCGCGATGAGGAAAAGCTGGTCAGAGCCAGTTTCTGTGTTAATGTTAAGTAGGTTTGCTTCGTTTCTCTAGATAACAGAGGACTTCATCGCAGCCTACCAGGCCAACTATGGCTTCACTCAGGAAGGAGATCCAGATGCGAACAACACCGCAGTGAGCAGCACAGAACCAGCAGCCGCAAAACCAGACAGCAAACCTTCAGTGAAGGAGAAACCAGTAGATGCCACCCAGAGCCCAAACCCAGACCAGCGTGAGACCCCAGCTAAAGAAGCCAAGCAGAAGGGGGAGAAGAGGAAAGCAGAGCCAGGTAAAGCAACATACACAACCAAAGATGAGGGGGAGAAAACCAGTGCTGCAACTAACACACAATTAGGAATCAACAAATGGCAGACTATAATAACCATTATGTTTATTTACAGTGTAGATTTATATGTAGAATTTGTCAGTTCAAGTTTGTGCAAACAAATCTTTTGATAAATGCATTTTCTTTTTATGCACGTAGGATGGTTCGATATTGATGACACCAAAAACACGAATGTCTATGTGTCAGGTGGGTATCACTAATGTGGTTTTTTTTCCTTCATTGTCAAGTCGACAGCTGTCCAATGAGTAGCCGTCTCCGTCCATCTCACTCTCTGTCTGACTGTCTGTCTCTCCTGGTCTCCTTTCCACAGGCCTGCCTCCAGACATCAGCAATGAGGAGTTTGCTGAGTTGATGTCCAAGTGCGGCATTGTGATGCGGGACCCCATCACTGAAGAGTACAAAGTCAAACTCTACAAGGACAAAGAGGGAAACCTGAAGGGAGATGGCCTCTGCTGCTATCTCAAGGTTAGTCTGTCCTCCTACTTGCCTAAAGCTTAATTTACAGCATCGTTTCCACGTCCTTGTGTCTATAAGGGCCTGAGTGACGTAAGATTTGCCATCAGCCCATTCACAGCAACAAATACGTGTGTTTGCAGAACCAATTGTTGTGTGTCAGTTTTGGCCTCACCTCCTCAATACAGTCTCTACATTTACATGCCTTAATCAGGTTACTTAGAGACACTCTGTTGTGCACATTAGTAAAAGCCAATCACACACGTACACCTGGGGAAATCAGGTTTCTGTGATCTCCTACCCCGATCATGGAAACCAAGTTTCTTATTTACATGACAGTTAAGAAATAAGCTCAGTGGTCCTAAGTGTAACCTGGATATTTAAGTGCATGTAAACACATTGATTGGCTTCACTGGTTGCATTACACCAGCAGTTTTGTGGCTTTAGTTGTTTTTGCTCCATATTTAGATGCATGTTTTGTGCGTTTGCCCTGTTAGAGCCATATTGTGTTGGCAACAAAAACTAAAGTGTTCTTGCTCTCAAAGAGATAACATAATTGCATAAACTTTAAAGCGGCCCAAAAATCATACCAGAGGGAAGAGGAACTCAGAAAAAGAAGCTGACAGACACACAGCCCTGCAATATTGCTAAGTTGATATTGCTGACATGTTTGCAATAGAAGACATGGAGCTGCATAAATATTCCTTTGGAGTGACAGCGTGTGTTCGTGATTCTCTGCAGAAGGAGTCGGTGGCATTGGCTTTGCGTCTGATTGACGAGTCAGAGATCAGAGGTTACAGAATCCACGTAGAAGCAGCACGGTTTGAGCTAAAGGGCCAGTATGATGCCAGCAAGAAGAAGAAGAAGAACAAAGAATATAAAAAGAAGATGCAGCAGCAACAGAGGTAAACTGTACTTTCTCTTCTTTTTATTTCATGTTACACAAGTCCCACTCTGCCTGTAGGGATAAACTTCACCCTAAAACACTACAGTGGAGTTTTTTAGTTTTTTTTAAATGCATACATGCATAGTTTCATACTAATTGTGTCTGTTTGTTTGTGTCTTTGTTTGTGTAGACAGTTGGACTGGAGGCCAGAGAAGGCAGGAGAAGCAAGGAAGAGACATGAAAAAGTTGTCATCATTAGGAACATGTTCCATCCCAGTGACTTTGAGGTGCGGAAACACACACACACACATGCACACACACACACACACGCACACACACACACATTCATTGAATGTATTAATCTCTGAGGTCTGTGTTGGCCTTTGTAGGAAGATCCACTGGTGCTGAATGAGTATCGTGAGGATCTGCGGACAGAGTGTGAGAAGTTCGGGGAGGTCAAGAAGGTCATCCTCTTTGATGTGAGTTTAACACCAGTGGTTCTGTTTAAAGGTTGCAGCAAAATGGTTTGACTTTTGTGTCCATGGCATTAATAAAGAACTGGTATGTGGTTGTGTTTGTGCTGCAGAGACACCCAGACGGCGTGGCATCGGTCGCATTTAAGGAGCCTGATCAAGCCGATGCATGCATTCAGTCGTTCAATGGTCGCTGGTTCGGAGGAAGGCAGCTGTCTGCTCAGCTCTGGGATGGAACGACAGACTTTCAGGTGCGCTACATGCAAAATACTCGTGACAAAAATATTTAGAGATTTGTGGGGAAACAAACTTAGACTCATCATCTGGTGGGAATTGGCGTCCTTCATGCTAATTCTGTCTGCATAGGTGGAAGAGACGGCACGTGAGCGGGAGGAGCGGCTGAAGGGTTGGTCTACTTTCCTCGATGGCGACCAGAAGAACGCCGCCAAGCCAGCAGAAGGCAGCACCACCACAGAACCCACCGCGCCCTCCAGCACCACAGAGCCCAAACAGCGCCCAGAAACAAAACCACAGCAGCAACAGGACGAGGAAGCAGACTCTACAGACAGCAGCCTGGCAGGAAGTGATGATGATGATGATGAGGAGGAGGAGGCGGCGGCCTAGGCACTGACCTGCACATTTTTAGTCCTCATGGCAGCCAATCAGGACATTTGTGCTTGAAGCTGAACTGCTGCAAAGCTGCTTGTTGAGCAGGCAACGAGGAGGAGGAATAAGGAAGTTTCAGCTGTTTTTGTAATGTAGAAAAATAAAATTATGATTTTGTCTACCCTATTTTCATAATTTTGGTTTACATTGTAATTAGAGCTGCACTTGAGAAGCGGGCTATTCCTTAAATATACGTCCTTCCCTTAACTTCAGTGTGTCCGTTTGTTTACAGTGTTGTGCTGATAATGTTAAAATATAATGCATTACTATAGATAAATGAGACTAAACCTTTGTTGGATTTGAGTTGTTGAAGATTGTTCAGCTTCAGTGCTCATTACAGTTTCCTCTTAGCAATTTGTTCTGATTTGTTCTTTACCTCTTGGAGTATAACACACTTTTTAAAGCAGAATTGGAACACAAACTGCAGCTATTGTTTATTTTACATCTCCCTGTCACATCCAGTAACATTATGGCTTTGTGTTTTGCAGTTCAGCTTGCTATTAGAACACTTAACAATAATGTCGCTGTTGGCTTTTTGCAATCGGGTTTTGAGGTTTTATGATTTTCCTTCTCAAGCATTTGAACACATCGGAAAATACTTGTGAAATAAAAGTTCAGAAGTCAAAAAATTATCAAGAAAAATCATAAAAATCAAAAATTGTCATAAAACAGGATGCTTATTGTACAACTCTGCCCACAACAGCTAATGCACACACATAGTTAAAGTAATTCTGATTCTGATTCTGAATTCTGATTCTGATAGACCGATATCAAGGGGACAATTAACTTGGTCTATACCATGGGCTGGGTAAATACTTAACCCTGATTAGCCGCTGGTTCACACCATAATGCAGAATTTACATATTTATATTGTTTCATGGCCAAACCTAGTGGGAATACAAATGTTAGATGTTAGTAAAAAGCCAAAATTAGCCAAGTTTCACAGCGTCCAACTTAAAGTTCAGGCACAGGACACATTAAGGGAATGTTTTTTCAATGTTTTTTTTCGCTATGGTTACATATTTGTCTAATCTGTGCAGACTTCCGGAATCATATGACATAATGTTCTGAACCATACTGTGGCACAACACCTAGCCCATAGTGACATCACACAGAATGTTCTGTTGGGTCAAAACTTCTACAGAACAAACTCCAGTCAGTCACAACCTGAGAAACATCTCAGTGGAAACAGAGTGACAGAAAGTACAAGCAAAACAACGGTACTATAACCAAAGACACAAAAACCAAACATGGAGAGAAGCACTGACTCACTTTTAGGGAGACTATTTTTAACACGTATTTAGGACAGCCTAGTTTTTCTTTTATTTCTTCATCATCTATCTGAAGTTTCAACAAATGTTACTGTGTTTCATTTTCAAGAGAGAAGGATATTCTCCCCCTCATTGGTAACCTGATATTTAGGTGGTACTGCCGTTTCTTTTCCCCATATGGCCATTGAGGTAATTGTATGTCATTGCTTGAATTTATGTTTTTAATTCTACAATAGTTTCTAATTTACATACATTTGTTGTATTGAGACATTTGAACAATGACATCAGGAGTTCTACAGTATGACAAATTAACATGGTTGCTGTGATGTGTTAACTGCAAGTAAAGAACACAACGTGAAATAGACTTTGTGTTGCTGGAGCCTTTGTGCCCTTTGCTCTGAGCTGGTGGCTAGTTAGAGGGAGGAGGGAGCCGCCAAGCTGAAGAATCTGTATGTCACAGGACTGTGAGAAGAAGGTCAGCCAGGCTACCCAGGAAAAGGACGCTGCGATCACCAGCGTCAGAAAGGAAATAATGGCACCGGTAGAGGAACATGTGGCCAAGCTGAGAATAATTAGGCCGGAGATCCACCAGAGCGAGCCAAAGCGGCAAACACAACACAAAGCTCTGGAGGATCGTGGAGCTGCAGAGAGGTGGAAAACACTGAAAATACTGAATTAGCTGTCACTGTCCTCTCAGGAGACTCAAAAATGGGCTAATAGAAGGTTAAGATGAAAAGGGAGGAAAAGAAATCAAAGGAGGAGACAAGAGGGAGGTGAAAGAGGAGGAGAGAGAAGAAACAAAAGCAGATGGCAAAGAGAGAGAAAAGAGAAGAAGAGGAGAGAGGAGATGGAAAAGATGGCGCTTCCTGTCTTTGTAAGTATAGTTAATAACCTCGGTATCATGACAGCTTTTCAAGATGTTGCAAAGGTCAAGGTCTTCATTTTCATTACAACATGACATGAGGGGATCAGAGTCTGTAGGTTGTCACTGCAGCTGATACCACTCATAAAACAGGGACATACCACCCTCCAGTGATAAAAGTTTACTACTGCATCAAAGTGCACTCAGACTTTGGGGTAGTTCAACTTTTCAATGAAAGGCAGCAGTGATGGCAAGTCCTTTTTCTGTTGCCATTATTACACAGGTGAGTTGAAAATTGATCTTTCGTGGACCCAAAACAGTCATTATTAGTTGTTTATTGAAGAAGCTGAACAGAGAGATTAACATACCGGTTTTTCAGTACTGTTTAGTAGTTGCACCATGTAGCTTTGGTCCTGTCTGAGGAGAAGTGTGTGCTCGCCCTCTACCTGCACCCTCCTCTTCCTGTCACCTTTGCCCCCACATATACAACCCTGTGCATCCCATGACTGCCACCAAGTGTCCAAAATAATAATGAAAGACATATCCAAATGAAATAATATAACAACATTAAACATAAATGGCTCCAACAGCAGTAATGGAAAATAACTAAGAATGGGTACTCAAGTATTACCCATTCTTTACCCAGTGAGGTGGGCTTGAAAAATATTATTTCATTCAATTTTAAATGTTTTTACTCTAAATAACTGTTGGTATACATGAAATAATAAGAATAAATGAATACATTTTCATTAAACAAAACTCCAAAACTGGAAAACAATCACACACATTCGCTGAGGCTGCACAGTCCTGTGATGTTATTAACTTAACAACAGAAACACACTATTTTTTTCTGCATCTGGATCTATATGAAAGCACTGCAAGTATTTTAACTTGAAGTGAGTCAAACTCATTAAACCACTGAATTATTGCCATTTAACTTAACCCTACTGCCACAAATATGTGTGTGCAAATGTTTGGTTGTCAAGGCAGTTTACATCAAATGGACCACACTGATAAAATGTTTTATTTGTAAAACAGATGTCATTATTGGTCTCTAATTGGAAGCTTTTTCAGAATGGATGTCTACATTGATGAAAAGATCTGAGTACTTCTTCCGTACAATGTTTTGTTGTTTGCGCAGCAGAAATCACCAGTAAGTCCCTGCTAGTGACAAAATCTTAAAACTTGATGTTTCGTTGGTAGAGCCAAGTGTGTGGAACGTGTGCACGGTATCCTGCCTCACCACTAGAGAGCACTGCAATCCTGCTGTTGCTTTTGTTGGTTGGTGAACCTCCTCATATTCAGTAGATGTTATCGCTGTGTCATATTAGAGTGAAAATAATTTCATTAAAATGTTCTTTTTTCCTTACGGCTGCCATCAAGCTTTCAGAACTGTAAATTAACTATTACATTTATAGCACATTGATGGACGAAGGTATATGGGTTGCAGACAATGATGGAAAGTAACTAGTTACTTTTACTGTACAATTTTCAGGTAAGGAAATACTTCACTTTAAGTATTTCCATTATGAACTTCTTCTCCACTGAATGTCATAGCCAAATATACGTATTCACTAAACTACATGTATCTGATAACTTAAGGAATTAATTACTTTGCAGATACATATAATTAATACAAAATTATTATGTATAATTACACAGTAAGCCACCTAGTAGTATATAAAGTATGCAAATAAAATTGGCTCCACTTACCTGCTGCATCATTAAACTGATGCTTACTAAACAAAGCATCAATACTTAATCCAAAATATCTAATATAATTTATTCTTAAATGGGCCATTCTGCATGATGGGTAGTTTTGCCTTCGTAATTATTCAATGTGGGTCTTTTACTTGTAACTGTGGTATTAGAAATTTTCCTTAAAGTTGGGGGAAAAAAATAACCTTTACAGGACTTTTACTCAGATGATATTGTCATCTCAAATGAATTTGAGGCCTTCAGTCTTAAATTCCCTGAGAAGCTATAGCACTCGGTCAACTTTGTGGGTACATTTGTATTTGCAGTTGTTTCGTCTGTAACTAAATGTGCTGCTGCGGTCTCAACGAGGTCTCCCTTGTAAATGAGATCCCTAATCCCAGTGGGACTAACCTGGATAAACAAAGCCTTAAAACACCCACAGAGCATGTAATGTACAAATGGGTGTACGTGGTACTGAGTGTTCAGCCGGGCCAAGAACACAATACTTGATTTTGAACACTGAGTTCTCTGTTTTCCAATAAAAGATGACTGCAGCACAGTTTAAAAGTAATGCAACAATATTGTATGAGTCAACAAGGAGGTGCAGATAGAGATAGATATAGGATAGGAGCAGGAGGAGGAAATGGACAGTACGAAGGCAGAGTCTGTGTGTGTGTGTGTGTGTGTGTGTGTGCGTACTCTGTTCCCTGGAGTCCACCCTGGAGATCGCTTGGGAAAAAGACCTCTAGGTCTGCCTGAGGTCTGACTTGCAGCCAAGAAAAACAAGACCAAAATAGTGAGAGAAAGAGAGAGAGAGAGAGAGAGAAGTGGAAGATGGAGAGGGCGTGAGAGGGAGGAGGAGCCGAAGAGATGGAGAAAGAGTGTGGACAAAGAGCTTTGTATCTGAGGAGAAAATATATGGAAAATAAAAACATTCACATGGTGTCACACACACACACACACACTGATTGGAACCATATGCTGACAGACAGAGAGAATAATGGGAAACTGTGAATTGTTTGATTTGTTTTCCCTCTTTGTTGCGTTGGGATGAGGAGTGGGAAAGATGCCGGGGGTGGAAGGCGTCCGTGACCATAGATGATGATCAGCTATGGGAAATTCCAGTGAGTTGATGTGTCCGCCATGCTGCATAGACTGGTCCGGTCCATTAACAGCATCCGCAAGGGGGGACTTCCACTGTGTGAACTAAGAACTTGTGCAGTGGGGTGTCCAAGAAGTCATGTCCTGTGTACAAATGGTGGCTCTGACACCGAATGATCACAAGTCAAAACTATTGCTGAGCAGTCAATTTATTTCTCTGCATCTCTCTCTGTCTTTTCCACACACACACATAAATAACACACTTTTACTGGTCCTGTGCAACAGACCCAAAGGCAGCTGCTTTTAATGGCCAGATTCAATTAACTATTTAATAGAACACAGAGAAAATAAATTAACACCTGTGTAGTTGGCATCAATGAGGACACACGAGGCTCAAGGACACACAAGACAAACTTACTTGCTTCTATCAAGGAAAACACACAACCATACGCAGATACTTCAACAGTGGGCGACATGGATCACAGTATTTCTACCTTATGACTAAAAGAATTAAATTTAAGCACCTGTGCATGACAGCAAACACGCATTAAGAGCCAACATATGTGTGTTTATTTTAGGGATACAGGAAAGGACATTTTGGCCAGTTACACTTGTTCTTAATAACAGAAAAATGCAAAGAGGGAAAAATAGAGGAAGGGGGGGAGCAAGTGAGTGGGAGACGGAGAAAAAAAGGGAGGTGAAGGAAGTGCAAGGCTGATTTGCTGCAGATGCTCTAGTCTACTGGGAAAATGACATGAGGTTGATATTTTATGGAAATGGGTGTGTGTTTGTATTGGTGTGTGGGTTGGTGAAAAATACAATGTTTTGTGTGTTTAAAACATCTGACCAGCTGAAGAGGCCTGCAGGAGCTTAATGGTCACAGAAGTTAGTCTGCAGACATGAGTTGGTTTGAATTTGGACAAAGAATGGGTGAACAGATTGAGGTGCGCTACCTTTACCTTCAGGCCGGTGAGCAAGACAGCCTTGTCTCTTCATCCTCATCACTGTTTTAGTCTTATACAATAGAGAAGACAGACAATAGAGAATTAATTTAATCATGTAAAATTTCTTATATATTCTTTTTTTATTTTAACTGGTTTAAGCATTTTCAGTTATGCATTGCTGCAGACCATGAGCATCTAGTGCTTTATTTTGAATCTAAAATACAGCACACATATAGGCAGCACATTATTATCATGAAGCTGTGACTGGACCCTCATTTAAAATGTGAAACCTGCAATAAATAATCTTTGCGACTTGGGGGCAGTAGAAACAAAACACTAATCACATATCATCACCATTTTAGTTGATACTGCGAACTTGTTTGCTTGTTACGAACAAACTTATTAGCCAAGTGTATTTTTTTTTTTTTTGCAATTTAATGATTTTGAAACCTTTTTTCGACATATCTACTCAGGTTTTTGTATGCGCATATTGAAAATTTGTATAAAAATAGGTGGCTGGAGACATCTTTAATGATGAATGATGGTTTGCATTAATCAAACTGATATTTTCTGAAATTGTTAGGACACGTCTGAGATGTATGTAAAACTGGCAAACATACCTTTAATGGTGAGGAATGCAAACTATCTCAAATAATTAAGGCGGACCTGAATACATGCTGGATAGTAGTGTGAACTATTTATTTCAGCTGAGACGACATCCATGTGAATGTTAAGCGTCATGAACACATCTCTCTCTCCTTTACTATGTGCTGTATTCTCCCGTGGGAAAGATGGTGCTGTTTCCTGTTTGTATCATAGTGTGTCCTCTTTTTACATGGAAACTATGACTGTAACACACACATGGTTTTGTCTTTGTCACTTAGGAGGACATTACATTACATTACATGAATCCCCTGGAAACAAACCCTCGCCTCAACAACAAACTAACTTTAATCCTGAATTTTAATGTTGTACCTTGTGGGGACCAGCTTTTTGTCCCAAGATGGAAGGTGAGTCCCCATAAAGTGAATGTGTGAAGAAATCTAAGTCCTCACAGTATCAGTAATATCAGTCAGACACACATTATCTGCACACATACACACATTCACTTGGTCAGGGCAGTTTTGTAAAGCAAAAATAGTCCATTTACAGTTTAGTTTATTGGTTATGGTCTCTCTTGCCGCTGGTCTTAAAACATAGCCAACAGCATTCATTTATAAAAAAAAATGCCTATTCCACATATAATAGGCCATATTTTAATTAATATTTTCCTCATCAACTTGGTCTTAAATACAACCAGAGAGTCAATCCAAGAGCTGTAACCATTTGGCGTTGGATATTTGAACACTTCAGCAGTGTTTCTGTTTCTCCTGTGAGCTGGAATCATAACTCTGACTCTCATTATGTCTCCTCTGCTTTAACACTACGCCTCAGGCCCTCAGTTGTTATTTTAAATCTTTGCTAATTGTCGGACTTTGGCTTGGTTCCTTTCCATCACCTTATGAAATCCAGTTCATGTAATTAATGTGTAGTGTTTTCTCTGTGTGTGTGTGAACGTGGTGAGTTTTACTGGCTGGCTATATCAATGTATTCAGGGCATGCTTGTGTAAATAGAGTGAAGTCACATACAGGGATCGTTTCCACTTTCCTTTACATGAATAATATTATTGTAAACTATCTGTGACCTAACTTTTTCTGCTATAACTTTCCTGCTGAATAAAAACACATGTGGCCGGTTTGGGTAAGGCTGGCCGCCGTTCGAGCACTGGGTTACTGATTGATGACATCACAGCTCCCTGGTGTGAAAGTGGCAGATTAGAGTAACTCAGGGTGCTTGTAAAGTTAAAGTTTGTTCTGTATTTTAGCTTCTAGTCATGAAAACAATGCCATAATTTCCCCCATTGGGGCTTAGATTTTCATAACAAATAATTACAGGTTTGAGGCATTTACGTATTTGTCTTCCACTGGTGATTGTTTTTGCCAAGTCGCTCTTTGATTTGGACACTTGTCAATGTTTAAGTGAACATATGAAGGTTTTGTGGATGGGTATGAAAATGTATGTATGAACATTATGCAAAAGGATGTACTGTATGTGGGGAAGTGGGAAAAGAGTGTGTATTTATGTGTAGTGATGGTGGTGATGAGTGAGGGCCTGATTTCAAGGTCGGACAGGAAATGCCTGTGCAGATGGAACAGTAATGTGGACACACAGTGAACGATGTACAGGAAGCAGCCTACTTTGCAGCTGTGTGTGTGCGTGTGTGTGTGTGTGTGTGCGCGTGTGTGTGCATCTATATGTGTGCTTGTGATTAGCAGCAGCAGTTTGCTGATATATTCAGAAAGGACAATAGGTGAATGCGATAATTCTTGACAGAACTTGGTGGCATGATTCACTTCTACAACAGAAAATATCATTCACTCCATCTCTTTCATTCGATCTTTGCCTGATTTCTTTGTGACAGACTGGAGGAGATTGAAGTGCTGTGATCTGACATTGTAGTTGAGTCTCCAATCACTGACTACAGAGGTCACATAACACCTAAAACCCACAATCTTACTAAACCATTCAGTGCACAAAAACATAGTAAATGAACTGTACATTTTAAAAGATAGTGAGAAAAATAAAGCAGCATTTCCCAAATTGTGGGTTGAGGCCCCACAATGGGTCACAAGCTGAATCTGAGGGGAACTTTAAATAAATAAATTATCAGCCATGTTAGTGCCATTGCTTTCGGGATGGCAATGTTGATTGGTCGGTCCACCACTTTGGTGCAGACTGAAATATCTGCATATCTATTTAGAACAGTCAATCATGGTCCCATGAGGATGAATCCTGATGACTTTTGTGATTCAAATTACTTAAATTATTGCCACCAGCAAGTTAGAGTTTTTTCTTCTAAAATATTTTAGCATCTACTGGATTGTCTCACAATTTTGTACAGACATTCAGGGTTCCCAGATGATAAATCCCAATGACTTGAAGATCATCTCACTTTTTCATTTGGACCACACTGAGAATGTGGTGCATCCATTCATTTCCACTTCTGGGTGAATTGTAATATCTTAACTTTTCTTTTGGTGCCATAACCAAATCAAAAGTGTTTGCCCACTACTTTGTTGGAGTGCTGATGTTATCATTCAGCTCACCACCACAAGCACAGCATCACAGAGCTGTTAGTGAAGCTACAGGCCCAAAATGGCCCTATGTTAAAACAGTGCATACTGCCCAGTGGTTTGTAACTGTCACAGACGGGGTTTTACAGCTCTGTGAAGTTACATTATTTATCATCATTACATCAACTACTTACACATTAATCTAATTAGCCAACGCATCACCTTGGTTAATGACACTTCAGTAAAAGATAAGCCTGGATCAACTTTGTTCCAAGTCAACCTGTTGTTGTTTTGCAAGAACCCCCTGCATTGTCACCCTGGGCTCCAATCAAATGAATATCAGGGCTGTATTTTTTTTCCCCTGCAGGGTTCAGGTCAGTCTGAAAACAGCCTGCACTAAAGATCTGTTTCACTAAATAGCTAGTCTAAAAGAAATGTTGTGAGTTCAGCAGCAAATCTCAAACCTCATTTCCTTACTCACCAAGAGCTGTCTCAAGCGATCAGTCGTGCCAGTGTTACTTCCTATTTTGGTTCTTTTTGTAGACTATCACTATTTTCCTTTGTTGCCGAACGAGGTTTCTTGTTGGGAGCAGGTAGTTCAAATGGTAACTAACTAATACCTCCAACATGATTTACAAGCCCTTGGAGCAGTGCTACTTCTTCTTTGCTTTAATTTTGGATTGAGGGCAGCCTGGACACTACAGTGACTCACTATCACCCCTGAAGGTACAAAGTGGGAGACAGTATGGTTCATGCTCTGCAACACAAAACACAGACTTCTCTGACATAATGTCAATACTGTAATTTCTTAACATTCTGTTGATGTTTTGGTTAATTTTTGAATGTTTTAAACTAAAATTCTGGCAAAATCTACTATAGTGCACCTTTTGAATAAGACCTGATGTTACAGTGGGTATAATAGGTCCTTTCATTCTCCAATGTTAATTTCTGTTAGCTGTTCAGGCTGTTGTTCTGTTTTGCACATTTGCTACCGGGCATGTTTTTCTTGAGTTCCGTACTAATTTTGCACATGTCTGACTTTTTGTGCACTAGCAGTTTCTTATCACTTCATCCTCAGAACTCTCAGAAATGAACATTTTCAGCAAGTTAACTAACTAACATCCCAGAGAACATAGTGAGGCCCAACTCCTGTTGTTGCTGCTTCTACTACTGCTGCTGCACGTCTTTTTAGCTCCCAGCGCATACATCCAATATGTTTAGTGTACTGTCATACTGTATATCCTGCCTGTACTCAGTGTGAGGTCAGCAACAGTTCACCACATCATGCACCCAATTATGTTGGTCAAAAAATGTTACAGTTTTTATTTTCACACAATATTAAATGTCACATGCATTCAAATTCTGGCACATGCTGACCCTGTAGGGGTCTCTCCAACTTCTTTTTCCTGTCTGTCTATGTAATGTATAAGACCCAATTCAAACCCAGGTCATTCATGCAGGAAACCATACATCTACCAGTGGGATAAAGGGGAAATCCCCCTAATAACATCCAGAGAGAGAAGCAATATTTAGAGGAGAAACACACTACTGGGGTTACAGATTTTCATATAAACTGACTAATAAACATATTTTAACATCTAATTAGTATGTTTGTGCTCTCATTAACACTTCTGCCATGTTGAGTTTACTTGGTTGGAAGTCTATACTGTCAGCTGTTTTAATAAATTACATACTTTTTGGATCACAATTTACCTTCAATTTCATCGTTTGAAGAGTGATTTTAAGGACATACTCACACACAGACACACAAACTTTCCTTCACTTGGTCACTGCTTTGATTGACAGACAGACAGGTAAACCACAGGGCACTCCAAGGCTGCTCAGGTGTGTGTGTTAGTGTGAGTGTATGTGTGTGTGTGTGTGTTGTAGCCTCATCACTATTCATCAGGCGCCGCTGTATTTGCGTCTCATCTGCATACTGGTCCAACAGGGAACAGATTAGCATTAGAGAGAGAGAGAAAGATGGAGGGAAGTAGAATCACTTTAATTTTTAACAAGACGATATGAAGGAGACACAAAGACCCAAGTACTGCTGGTGCTGCTGCTGACACAGCCAGGAGAGAGAGAAAAGAGGTTGGGGGGGGTGACGTGTGTGTGTGTGTGTGTGTGTGTGTGTGTGTGTGTGTGTGTGAGATTGGCTGAGGGATGGGGTGGGGTTGGGGGGGGGGGGGGTAAGGCAGCTACACTGAGAGGTATCAATCATAAGAAAATGAAGGTTATGGAAATGGAAATAAACTGTGTTTTTCCAAATGAAAATAACATTAAAGACAATCCTGTGTTAATGTTGCATATTGATCTCCCTGTCTCTCTGCTGCGCTCATTCACCATGTGTGTTTGTAGGAACTCAGGTGAACTCGCACATCAAATGCTCATAAATAAATAAGTGGGATAAACAATGTACCACAGTCACAATGGAGTCAATATCTCATTAGTGGACTACACACACAGACACACACTTACACACTTACACACACGCACACACACACACACACACACACGCACGCACACACATAGATAGATAGATACACACATGATTTCCAACACGCGTTACCAATTCTAAATCACTGTAACTCATCAGCTTTGTTCACTGTAGGAGTTTTATTCAACCTTCATATTTTATGTACTGGCGTGAGCAAGAAACTCATCTTTTCCCTCGATCCTAAACTGTACATGTCTAAAACGTTTATGTTTATAAAATAAAAACATATATTCTGCAGTGAAATGTAATTGCTATCTATCTATCTATCTATCTATCTATAGATCTAGAAAATAATAGCAAATATAGAAAACATTCCACTGTGCCACTGACTTGAGATTGTAAAATTGTAGAGAAACATAGGAAAAGATCCTTAATTAAGGTTTTAGGGGTTTCATTTTTTCCTGTGATGGTCAGAGACCTTTATAGCTTTTTGTCAACACCTGGACACAGCAATGAGACAGTTGGGAACCCTGTTGAAACAGTAAACATAAATAAAACCCAGTTTCCCCATCTTCTGTGAACTTTGAAGCATGCAGTGTGAACTCCATATGTTCCTCAACTCATTAAAACACGAACTTCTGAACTGTCACACTATCACAGTTCTCTTTCGCACAAGTAACCCTCTTGGGTTTGTGTGATGTGCATGCTCATGTTTCCGTCATGCGAACATCAAACCCGTGATGTGTTCACGTCAGTGCCCTGAATATAATAAATACCCTTCTCTATCTTCCACCTCTGATCTGTATTTTTGGCTCACAACCTCTCTCCATCCTTCACTGTCACACCATCCCTCCTTTCCCTTGTGGTCCATGCACACCTTGATCTGTTACTCCCTCATTGTTACCTTTATGTCATACGCAAACCTTTTATCTATATACTCTCTCTCTCTTTTATCTGTCTTTCTCTCCTTTTATATCATTTAACTCCCTCAGTTCCTCGCTCGCCTTTCATCTCTTTGCTCCCAGGTTACTTCTGCAGCTTACCATACTAAAGTGGATGTAATGGTAGTTTCTACTTTCAACTTTCTACAAAGTTGAGCTGGAACTGTAGTGTTTGCAGAGGCTCACTGTCGTATTGTCTGTCTGACCAAACAGATTTTACAAATGTACAACTGTTAACAATCTGATCTGTCTGTATAGATGCATTACACCCCTGCAATGCTGCTGACGGAGTAGGCCATTGGATATGATTCATTTTCAGACTCAAAATACAACAAAATAGAAACTCATGCCAATATAAAAAACCTTACATTTATAATGTTTTTTTTGTCACCTGTCTTTAGCTTTGTAGGCAGTTTTGCAACAGTTTGTGCTGCAGCAGACACAAAAAGTTACACCATTTTCTGTTTAGAAAATTCATTTGAGTCATAGCTGACACTCATTGTGAGTGTCAGCTCTTTGTTTAGCAGCCAGGCAGTAAAATGTAGGAACTTTACTGTTTTGGATCACTTTCACTGCTCTCATAGCCTCGTTTTTGGTGTGAAAACCCACTGTACACTGTTTGCGCAGCATTAGTGACAAGCTGGTGAACACAGTGAGGCATTTAGCAGCTTAATAGCCAGATATTTCCTATAGGAATTGGTGGAGACCAAAACAGAGCTAAAAGAGAGTGAATAATGAATTTACATTCACCAGGTTATCAAAAATATGGCTCCAAATGAATGATAATGTTGCTATGTAACTGCTGGATATATAAATAAGCAACTGGTTATTGAAAAAATTAAGCATACCAATTGGTGGTGATATGTCAGCGTTGTACTCACAACCCCTTTCCATTGAGCCGAAGTGACCAGAAAATCTGTTTTTGCAGGTTCAAGTTTTGTTCTTCTGGAGATTTTTTTTGTTATTCTCTGAATTCATTGAATAGCTGAAGTTGACTCAAGATCTCTACAGGTCAGAATAAGCCTCCTACACGAGAAACTAATTACATAAGTCTAAAATCACTACACCTATAAGTAACTGTAATGTTTGTCTGGGTTTCTGGCAGTATTTCTTCAAATTTCTCATCCTCTCACACTCTCATTATTCTCAATATCATTGCAAGTGATGTGTTAGACTACAGTTCAATTTGGGACACGTTCACCTTTGATGTGACAGCTTTTCATGCACCCCTTCTTCATTACACTCTCAATCTTTTATCCACCTTTCCATATATCAGTCCATCCTCCCTTTGGGCCCCTTGACGATGATCGTGCCCCGCTGTGTCCCAATCGACCCCCCTTCCATCTCCCTCTCTCTCCCTTCATCCCTCTGGGCCCCTTGGCTGCGATGCTGCCCCACTGTAGTGCCATTCCCAAAGTGTTGAGGCTCCCTGAGGACATGGACTGGATGGTAGTCCCTCAGGGGGCTGGCACTGGCATGTTCTCATCTCACACACACACACACACATACACACACACTTTTACTCTCCTCTTCAGACAGCAGTGGTCTCAGCGGGGCTGCCCTAGAGCATCGCTGCAGCATGCTGGGTACCTGAGAAGCCAATGATACCAGGGCAAGGCCAGAATGTTAAGTGGTGAGTATGTGTTAGTGTCTGTACGTGTGTGTGTGTGTGTCGCCTGAGAGGGGTCAAAATGTTAAGTGGTAGATTAATCAGCAGTAATTGTGTGTATGGTCCATTAAGGCAGGGGCTGGCTGACAGACAAGGGTGAGACAGAGAGAAAAAGGGATGGGTGTGTATAAATATATATGTGAACGTGTGTGCGTGTGTGTGTGTGTGTGTGTGCGTGTGTGCCAACCAACAGAGAAGTGAAACTGGTAGAAATAGCATTTTAACTGTACAATCTTTTCTAGTGCGCTCCATACTCTATATCTTTTTATAAATCCCCATTCATGTTTGCTTTTCATGCACCCCCATCATCAATCACCATCTGTGCCAGGAGCTGTTGCGAAGTTGGTCTCCTACTTTTAGAAACAGGAGTTACGAACAACGGTCACCACTGGAAAAACAAGGCCGATTTCTGCTATCTGTCTCAGTCCTGCAGACGCACACACACACACACACACACACACACACACACACACACACACACACACACACACACACACACCTTTCCCCCAGTGATCTCTGCTGGCTGATTTGGTATTCAAGTGCTGTTGCGGGCCCAGCAGGCCTAAAGCTCTCTTTGTATTGTTTTATTACCCAGGGGCTAGGCCTTACCACACACACACACACACACACACATGCACACCGACATGCATGCACACACACACACACACACACATTCAAACAGCACACATAGCATACAAGTGCAAAGCAGGATTAGCATATTAGCGTATTAGTATCCTGTCTGTCAATTGGCTCTGTCTGGTTTTCTTTTCTCTCACATGCTGTCAGAATGGAGAGGAAGAGTTTCATGAGGAGGAGGCAGAGAAGGAGAAATGGAGGGAGATAAGGAGGAAAATGAGGAGGAGGAGGAGGAGGAGAAGAAATAGGTGGAAGGCTGCTCACTCCTTTCCAATAGACAGATGGTAGTCTGACTCCTACTGAGTTGACAACTGGCCAAAAAAGAGAGAGAGAGAGAAGAAGGGATTGAGAGGGGGGGAGAGAGATGAACTTTTCCTCTACTTTTTCATCTCCTCTTTCAACCTCTCACTCACTTTTGCTGCCAGCTTCAACTCTTTTGACCCATCTCTCTCCTCCTAGCCTCTATTTTTCTCCCAGCCGGCCATCAATCTTCTCATTCGCATCTCTGTTTTTGTCGCTCATCCGTCACACGTTACTATTTTTCATCCATACTTTGTCTTCTTCTCTATGTGTGCAACATCTCTCCCTCTTTATGGATCTCCTGCCGTTGCTCCAGAAAGAAGTTAGCCGGCCAAGTTTGGAAACATGTAACAGAGGCAGAGAGAGAGAGAGAGAGAGAGAGAGAGAGAGAGAGACTTGAAAATGTGGGGTCATACAGTACAACCACAGGCCAATGAAAGTACGCACAAAAGTCACAATATCTGTTGCTGTGTTTGTATGTTAGTGATAAGACACTGGCTATGCAGGGTCCCAGTGCTGGAAAGTAAATGTAATATGTAATTTTTAGGTACTTGTGGTACTTTTTTTTGCCTTATACTTCGACTCCACTACAATTCAGATTAAATATTTTGACAGTTGTAGGCACTAGTTCATTTTCATATTAACATTTTACACTAAAAACAAGTTCAGGGCACACACATTACATATACACATATATACGAGAAAACAAAGACCTGTGAATACTCCAAAACATAAATACTAATTTATGAGGCAGGACTCCTCTCCTGTGTTCCATTAATCATTTCGTGACCTCTCACATTAATCTTGTGACCCATAGGAGAGGGCGTGACCCCAGTGACCTGAACACCAAACCGTATACAGGGTAGTTAAAGCTAGCTTCACCTCGACCAGTTACAACAGTGAAAAGCTGCTTCTGTTTGTCTCCAGAATGAGAACTTTAAGTACATTTTGCTGATGATACTACTCTACTTTTAGTTGAGTTGGATTTTGAATGTAGGATGTTTACTTGTAATGGAGTATGTTTACATTAATATATTGGTAATTTTACTTCAGTAAAGGATCTGAATACTTCTCATCTGATAGGATATAGCAAGTAATTCTAACTGTGACTTTATCTGAGAGAGGACCCGACTAAAGACCCTGGTTGGACTACTTGAGGGTGGCTTTGTGTTTCATATGTGGTGCCATGATCTGTCTGACACAACAGGGGGCAGTATGGTTCTGTCCATCACCTCCATCAGCCTACCAAAATATTCTGATAACGTAATGTAAGACAGCATTTTAAATACAATGAAATAGAATAGAACTGGATTTGTGTGCTTAGTTCAGCGTAACTCTGTGTGATCTTTACTGCTGCAGAGAATCAACATAAAGACTGATGGATAAAAGAGTGCAGGGATTACAGTGGAAATATATGTAGAAACTTTACAGTTCAAACCCACTAGGACAGCGTAAACGAACGTCACTGCTGTCAATTTTCCATCCATCCATCCATCCATCCATCCATCGGCAGTTTGATAGTTTGCAGCCCCTAACTCCCTTTTTCACCCATTTCTTTTCAGCTTCCTTCTGTATTAAGAAGGTCACAGTTACTTCAGAACAACAAGGGAAGATTTGAGCCCACTAAAGATCAATCTTAGTTATGATTCAGTGTTTTTCCGTTGCAGTGGAAACATTAGCTCCAGTGTGTTAGAACTCGAGGGTCAAGATGGTGAAGGGATCTTAAAACCATCGTTCTGAGGCAGTTTTGTAGTAACATGTGATTCAGTGAGTTTGCGATGGTTTTAATTAAAAGATGATCATCTTTGCTCATATTGATGCGATTGGCTGAGGACACTGAATGCTGTGATTAATCCAAAAACACATGTTTGAGTTGATTTACTGTAAGCTCACCAGTGGTACAAGGCTGCGGTTCAACTGAACATATTTGTTGATACATTTCAAGAAAATAGCTTGAGAAAAAAAACAAAACACTTAAACAGCTGAAGCACTAATTAGTCCTGAAGTGTTGATGGACTTTTGACAAAATGTGATCTTTTATGTTCTGAAAAACATTACTTTGTGGGGGTAAACTCTCAGTTTTAATGCTGTATGATATTTACACTAAGACACATCATATTAATGCTAGTGGTGCCAGTCTCCCTAGAGAAAATAAAACTGACAGTTTTTGATGCTAATATTACCCCATATGAACATATATCCTTGCATCCATCGTATCTGTGTTTGTATTCATTAGCGCTTGCTGTTGGAGCTTCATCAAAACTAAAAAGGCAGTTTGTTTTGTAGAAACACAAGAGGTTCCCTGGCTGTGCATTCGCTGTTTGTGTTAAAATGATTTTGCACATTTGTCAGTTTAGTATGACGGCAATGTGTGTGTGTGTGCGCGTCTCTGTGTGAGCATGCATGTGTGAACACATTTTTGTGATGTACTGATGAGAAACACTAAAATGACAGCCGTGAGCTGTGTAATGACAGTGTGAGACTTCTGTCACTTTTCAAACAAATTTGTTTGAGTGTGTGTTTGTATGTTTGTGTGTGTGTGTGTGTGTGTGTGTGTGTGTGTGTGTGTGTGTATGTGGGTGGGTGGGTGGGTGGGGGGTTTACACGCGTATATATGGGTGTATGTGTGGATCGATGTGTGTGTGCTGTCATTTATTTGTCATCTGCCAAGTAAGACAGAGTATCTTTCATCCTGTTTCTCTCATCTAATCCCTGATAGAGAACGTAGTTGTGTTTTCACACACACACACACACACACACACACACACATACACACACGTACGTACAGTCAGACACACATACACACAGACGATGGTTGTTTGTCTCAAAATGAGCCCATAATTATACTGCTTGTTTATACTTTGTCTTCGAACAGAGTGCTACAAAGTGTTGAATCCTGTTTTGTTTTTGCAGAACAAAAATAGTTTGCTTTGTCTCTCTGTAATGATGCTCCACATCTCTGTCACACATTACAGTGTAACAGCGTAGCAGAGTGAATGTATGTGTGTGTGTGTGCATGTTATTTAAATACCACTGTATGTTTGCACGTGTGTGTCCAACATTACTGCGTTAAGGTGAAGTGAGGAAATTGCTGCGGCACTAATCACTGTGAATTCAGAAAACTGTGGTTACTCACCTCATTGCAGAGTGTGTTAACACGTCAGAGCCTGTTTCACAATAGGTGCTCATACCAGCTTAAACTAGGGGCGGCTGTGGCTCAGTGGGTCGTCCCTCAATCAGAAGGTCGGGGGTTCGATCCCCAGCTCCTAAGGGTCAACATGTCGAAGTGTCCTGAATAGTCTCCCCCAAATTACATTCCTCCTGTATGAATGATGTGTGAATGGGTGAATGAGGATGTCATGTAAAGTGCTTTGAGTGCTTTGAGAAAGGCGCTATACAGACCATTTACCATTAAACTGAGCTGAATGAGAGCAAATCAAGCAGCGATCTGAAAGGACGAAACATGTTGAAGCGTTATCACCATCACAGAAAAGTAAAAAAGGTTAGAAACTTCAAGTTATCCAAGTCCAAGTCAAGTCTGAAGTCACAATGACCCGGGGCAAGTCAAGTGTCTCTCCATATATCAAATTGAGTTTTAAATAAATGTAGTGAAGCCTGAAGCTGAAGCTTTAAGCTAGTAAGCCACATACAGATCGTCTGTGGAGTGTGTCTTTGCTGTGTGTGTGACAGCTAACACTGATGGATCTCAAAACGTGCAAGGAACTCCACTTCTTTTTGTTATTTTCCTCCAGACCCCTCTCCTGATCCTCTTATCTCCACATGTACATGAACTGTTGTCATAAATTCTCAGGGACATTGAATTTTCTTCTTTTTCTTAAGCGAAAACATTGCAAACACATGTTCACCTCAGTTCCCACTGCCTGGAGTGAATTCAAGTACTTTCGTGTTCACTTGCGTCTCAGTGTTGAGTTTTTATGCTATTTTCTGCTTCTAAAAATAGTTTTAGCACACTTCAGTCACAAGACGGTCAAATTGTTACTGCTACTGAAGCTAGACTTGAATCTAAATTATGTGAATCACAGAACATATTTCAGTTGTTAGAAAACAGATTTGTGAGCAGATTAGGAACAAGCACCAAGATCCTCATTGTCCTCCTGACAGATCAATTACAGCCAGAAATACATGCCAACACGTTATGCTGAGTAATTATACAGTATGTCACATTATATTACAATAAGAGAACTTGTAGTAGCTCTAAAGCTAAATGGATGACTGGATGAATGAATGGATGAATAAGCCCGTAAAGTTCAGTCTGGCAACTTTGTGTATTTAGTTCAAAGTTCAACAGATATAAATATTCCACTGTGATGCATCAAACTGAGCATGTTACATTTATGGATAAATAAACTATTGGTTTTATCGCTATAAGGGCAGTGATCAGTGTGGATATGTCACATACTGCTACTCAACATGCAGTGTTCAATGCTAAAGTGTTAGCATGGAGCGCTTGAGCGAAGTGGTTAATTCTCCATATTTTCAGTGTGTTCAGCCACAGAAGAGTGTTGATATACATCTCTTAACACTCTGTGGTATTCAGGTGTGTGTGCGTCAGGAGCGCTCTGTGGTCTGCTTGTGGTAGATTCCATCCACTCGCATACATATTCATAACAGGAAATGGGAACGATGCCCAAATATGGAAGAATGTGGCTCACATGAACAAGACTATGTCTGTCGGAGTTAAAAAGCCAAAATACTGTAAGTTGGTATGCAAAAATATGCACATATATACAGTGGGAGGAGTATTGTGTTTAACACTAATCATTGCTGTTACAAAACTTAAATCAATTTCAATCAAAGAGGGAAACTAGCTGCACCAGGAGGAATGTGACCTCAGATGTTTGCACTCTTCTTTCTTCCTTCCATCTCCTTCTCTCTCTGTTTTCTAGCCCCAGGCTACCTTCTGGCTGTCCCCCGAGGCATCATGGTTAAATGTGTATCTGCTGGGCAAGTTGTGGCTTGTTTGTGTGTTTGTGAGAGAGTGTGTGTTGAAGCTAATGAGTGTGTTAGCAATTGTGGACCTATAGAATGTACGGAGGACAAAAAGACGGTGTGGGAAGAAGATGAGAGTGGCGGACGTGTGTGTGCACTCCTGTATAAACATAGATAGATGGATAGATAGATAGATGGATGGATAGATGGATGGATAGATGATGGATAGATGGATAGACAGACAGATAGATAGATAGATAGATAGATAGGAGCAAAGAGGGACATGAGTGTGGATCTATAAATACTATCACTTAATTACATGTTGTGTGTTTAGACAACAGATTCCTGATGCAACCAGCCGTAACCGGTACAATGGATGTGGGCCCAGTTTTGCAACATCCCAACTAATGGTTGGATACAGTGCAGAGAAGCCGCTCCCTTGTCAGTATTCAAGGGCAAATTTCCCTCGAGGGCCATCAAAATGCAGCATGGGACGACAGATGGGGGGTAGTACTTTCCCAAGTTTGGTGGGGTGTCAACCTTCCTCGTTTAGGATCAAACACAAGAGTGATGACAGGAGAGAAGATCGTGGCTGGTGAGATTCTTTTTTAAGCATCTATGTCTCATCTTTTAATTTAAGGTAGCCGCTGAAAACACAAGGTCTGGACTGTAATTCTGTGTCATTGGCTTTGGGTTGAATTGTATTCTGCAGATACGATCATATTGTATTACAATTTTTTGTATTGTTGTCCAGCTGAACAATGGAATTCAGTAAGTGAAACATGATCAACCGCTCCAAAGCTGCACTAATCAATATTTTTATATTAACAATAAGTCAAATTAATATGTGTAACACAAAAGGGAGTCACTTGAAGTTACAATCCCAAAAAGATTTTTCTGTCAACTCTGCAGTTCCCCGCAGCTCTATGGAGCTAATTTTTTAGTGTCTTTCAGCTCGTTGTTTTGGTTTTATGGCCCATAAACAGGGACTGATCGAGTCTCACCGCTCTCACAGCATTCCAGCAGCAGGTTTCCATCAACCTCTAAAAACCCACTGTACACCACCTGCCCGGCAGATACATGAAGTTAACAACAAGCTGGTCAACATAGTGGAGCATTTAACAGCTAATGAGGCAGGTATTTCCCTCTGGAGTTGGTGGAGACCAATATTAGACTCACATTCATCAGGTGCCCAGAAACATGACTCTAAATACATGCTAATGTTGCTCTATGTCCCCTGGATGTTTAAATAGGCAACTGTTCTGTGAACATATTTGGCATATCAACTTTATGAGGTGACAATATGTCAGTTTTGTGTTTACAGCTTGTTTTATTTACCCTGAAGTGGAAAATTGCTCCGCCCCACTTGTTCGTCTGTCAACAAGTGTGAGTTTAGAGATGGTACTGATCATCTCTATTTGTCTCTTACAGCAATAATGTGGGAAAAAGTGGATTCTCCTTTCCCCTCAGGTGTGTTAAGTCCACCCTCCAGATGATGGGATTGTTGCTGGAGCTGTAAAAGAACGATGACCCGAT
Source organism: Pempheris klunzingeri (assembly GCF_042242105.1). NCBI lineage: Eukaryota > Metazoa > Chordata > Actinopteri > Acropomatiformes > Pempheridae > Pempheris > Pempheris klunzingeri. The sequence goes on from NC_092025.1 coordinate 15,409,265, forward strand.
AGAAATGACAGAAATAAGTCAGAATGATCGAGGGATGGCAGGTTTTCAGAGCAGAAAAGAGACATCAGTCTTGGTGCACTATGAATAGACCTCTGCAGCTGTCCCACCCTCTCACTCAGTAACACACACACACACACACACACACACACACACACACACACATATTTGCATAGGCTTGTCCTGGGTGGCCACAAATGAGCGGCTGCAGCTGCCCCTTAGCTTCGCCCAGGACCTGGTCTGAGCTCCAAGCTGCTCTCCAAGTTCAACAGTATGACTTACTAGTCATTCCCTCCAGGCCACAGACTGATGAACACTTTATGGAAACCATTAGACCTCTGTGTTTAAGCCTCTGTGTGTCTGTGTGGATGTGGTATGTTTGCACTTACTAGTAAACTGGGAGAAAATGGTCAAAGGATTAAGATGTCAGTCTGAGTCCACTTTGTTTTATGATCTACAGTTAAGTATGAATGAAGTACATTATGGTTACCCTGAGTCAGCAGTGACTTCTGAAAATCTTCCTTTATTAATGTTATTCATAAGCTCTGTGAGCTGTTTTCAATTTTGAACATCAGCTCTGAAATTTTGAAGATACATTTTTCTTATTATCAACTCCAATCAACAATGAAATTAAAATCGATCCTACAAACTATTACTTCCTCTGTATCCAAAGCCTGATACATCTTATTTGTCCATGCCATGGAGCTCCAATGTTGTCTTAAAACCTTAGTGAAAATGTCACCAATAAATGTCTCCTGTTGGGGATAAGAGCCACAGACAAGGTGCAGAAGTCAGAAAGGCTCAAAACCTCTTAGCTCAGTTGCTAATTAAAGTCGCTGGTACAACACAGGTAAGAAATCAGCACTGTTGAGGCAGTTTTCTGTTGGTCAGTGGTGCAACTTCACATGTCACAGTTAATCAAAGTTGAACTCAACATGGAATCCACTGTTCTATTAAAATGAAATGAATGTGCAATGACATTTTAGCATTTTAAATACTGGTGTGAGCGGGCCTTAAGAGTTCAGGCAGCTTGATTTTCATAGTCAAAGATTTGAACCCCAAAAGCAACCCAAACCTCTTGCACAGCCACCAGTAACAGCTCTGACTGAATAAATTGAAAGGCTCTCAGACCTGAACAATAATAAATAATGGAGTTTCAGTACTGTGGGAATGAACCAGAAAACAGCCCCCCCCCCATCCTCTGCTCCATTATGTGGTTATTGTCACTCATTACAGGCTTCATAATAAGTGCAGGAGAGGCCCTCGAGATAAGACCATGTCCTGTAATCCCGAGACCAAACCTGGCAACCCAGATCGTTATCATACCTGACCTCGCCGCCCCGATAAATATCACAGCCATTACACACAACTGCTGCTCAATTAGAGCAAACACAGACATGCAGGGCTTTGTAACACATGTCCACACACATAAATGCACACACACATGATTACAGTACACCTGACTCATGGGTGGCAGATCCATTTTCACTGTGTTGTAGTTTGTTTAGTTGAGGTTAATACAACACTGTAAATTACTACAACATGCAGTGCTTTAATATGATAACATGGACTAGTATGGACTCTTTGTGTGTGTGTGTGTGTGTGTGTGTGTGTGTGTGTGTGTACTTTCCTGAGGCGGACACACTGAATTAAACAAATTATACCATCATTTCTGTGAACGGGCTCACTAATGAAAAGTTTAGATTTAAGGTCTCATTGCAGCTGAATGGCTTGAATCTGCTATTTGTGTGTCTCTCTCTGTGTGTGCTTGTGGACTTGAACCTTTACATTTTTTCACTGGAAGCCTAATTAGCTGTACAGCCCTTCAAGCTGCCAAGTAACTTATGTTGAGCATTGTGGCCAAAGTCATGGAGAGTTACTGGATATGTTTGTCAGGAACAGTATGTTTTCTTTTTGATATAAAATATATTTTAAAAAAAAATGTACTGTTTTATTTTACATTCACAGGGACATCAGCTCAGTGAGAAATGGCATAAAACAATATTTGTTGCAGACGTGTTTAAAAGTTTGTTAAAGATAGCTTAGAAAAACATATAGGACATGAATACATGTGATAATTAGTCTCTTGAGACGTTTTGATCCAGAGGCAAACACACAGCTGACAAGTTATTTTTTTAAATGGACATAGTTTTGGAAACTTGTAGTTCTGCAGGATTTAGAGAGTTAATACCTAAATAAATATGGATTATATATGATTCCAGGTCAGTAGCTCTATAGCCAAGCATCAGGTGTTAAGAAGAACATGAACAAATGGCTGAACATTTAAACCAAATCATCACATGTAAACTCCACAGTTCATTGTGCAGTTATCCAGTATTTTAAATACTAACTACTACTTGGGTTGAGATGGTTGAGAAGATGACAAACATTATCGTTGACAGTGACTTTTTATCGCCACCTTCCCAAATAAACCAACCTAAAGCAACATTGGTTGAAGGAGACTGGTTCCTCGAGAATCTGTTGCTATGAATTTCTGCCTCAGGGTCATGTGGTTTGTGCCAACAACAAGTTTAAAGACCAAGCGATACATTTAACCCTCCTACTAACACTTGAGTTTTATATTGAGTGTTCTCCCCTGGCACCCATGTTACATACTCCTCCCTGCTATCAGCAGACATTTTTACATTTCATTGCCATTATGTAAAACATACATTCCCACTCCAATCTGCGCCCCTCCACTATTCTGTACAAGCTTTTATTTCTTTTTTGAACTGCTTATGCCAAGCCTCGACAACTCCCACACACACACACACATACACACACAAACACAAGCGCACACACCTTGTTTAACACGTGAAAGGACCTCTCAGTTGTAAAAGATGAGAAATGAGGCCCATGGGCTTTCTGGAAAAAACATCCTGACAATCTTCAAACACCGACTGTGAGATCTCACGAGGTTGTGTGTGTATGCATGCATGTGTGTGTGTGTGTGTGTGTGTGTGTGTGTGCCTTTGTTTGTTTATGTTTGTGCTTATTTTATGTGAGAAGGGACAATGCACATTAGTTAACATGAGCACTTGGGTCCATCATGTAAATGTGCCATATTCAGCCATACAAGGATACAAGAGCACATAAGCACAGACAAATAGTAAAACAATGACATAACCACTAGTTATGACAGCATGTCTGACTGATTATTTGTGCATGAATGTGTGCCATATGAGGAAGGGGGTGGGGGGTGGGACTGGAGATGTGAAAATCGATTTTGTTAAAAACTTAATTGCTTTTCACACGCTTCTGACAAAGAATGAATTCCATGCGATTTGATATGAAAGCTGAAATGTCAACATTTGTGAATGTTTATAATCACCTCCATAATCAGTGATTAAATCTCTGAAGATAAACTTCCTTTAACAGTTGCCAGCAGACAACTCAGATTTGCAAAACCATCCGTTCCCACCACTCAGAAAGGCACATTCAATATCTAATCATTTTCTATTCCATCTGAAAACAGGGAATTTAAAGCTGCCACATCAATATACAGTACACAGCTACTTTTTTTTATTGTAAGCTGTCTCTTTAAACTTTAAAACACAATGTAAAAATAGTGTCCACATGTTACATGATGCTTCTGAAAGTTTTCATATTTATTCTATCCAGTACCTATCGTGTTTGGATGTGAGTTCTTTGACAACTTTTTCGCATCTGTTCAAACTGCAACCATGATATTTTAGTTTGGACTCGGCTATCTCCATTAGTCTTGCGGCTACACACCAAAAGTAAGCAGCAAAGATCTCAAATTACCAGCAACATCTAGTCAATCGTTCCTTGGCCAGAGGCATGTACTGTAGTGTCCATCAGATTTTGTGGAAAAATTTAAGATGCTACTGACCTACTGACAGAAAGCTAACAGCAGTGGAAGTGTAATGTCTATGGTGGAGACCATATTGATTTGGAAAAACAGATAATACAGTAATTGCCATACATGACACTGTCCCTGACTGGAAGGCAGACTGGAAGACTGGAAGATGTACCAACATCTTCACGAAGACCCTGTCCTTAGTAAGTTTATTCAATTTGAAAATGATTTGTCTTCATTTTGGCCTAAAGACAGTGCTTTTCAAAATGGGGAATGGATGAGAGTATGTCTTGGCAGACATTGCTGGGTGCTGTGTGGCAGCGTTGGAAGAAGAAGAAGATGAAGGAAAAATGTATCCCTTTTCCCTGGCATTTAAATGAGACGTTTTTGCAGGCAAGTGTGGACCAAGACACTTTCAACAAGATAATTTTGGAAACTGCATTTTCAGGTTAATCCTCCTCAGCGTGGATGACTTAGAGTTGCTTTTCTTCCAGTGCATAAAGGTGATAGTTTCTTTCGCAGTCGTGGCAGCTTGGCAACGTCACTAAAACAAAGTCAGGTGGAGAGAGAGCAACATGAGACACTAGCCAGACACTCACTATTATAGCCGTACTGTCAATAAAAATTTCTTTTTAAGGAGGAAGACTGGGTGCGCACAGCTTCTATTAATCCATAATGGGAGCAGAATTTTCAATTGTCAGTGATAGGCCATTGTCATAGCAGACATTTTGACCTGGTAATAAAAGCACATGTGTTACTAATAACATTAATGATGACTCTATTCTGTTTAAGTGTCCCAGTAAGTTATGACAGTGTGACAGTGAGCCAAAATGCACAATACCTGGACCCTAAAGTGAGGCAGCTAAATGGAATTCAGCCACCATTCATCTTATTATTCACACCTGTGCTTTTTCCACTGTGACATGTTAAAATATCTGCTCTGAAAAAGGTCTGATACTTGGTGTGTCAAAAATTTTTATTGCTAGTAAGAAAGATTTTGGGAGCAAGATACAAGTTCTTATAAACCTGAATCTGATCTGTTAATGGCTGATCTGGGTCTAACATTTAGTTTCACACTGATATGATGCTGATATGAGCTGCTGGAACAGTGTGTGTGTAGCCGCAAACTCTTCTGTTGTTTGGGTAACTGAGGGTTTGAACCCCAATAGCAGCACAGAGTCACAACAGGAAGCTCTGAAAAGCTTCATTAGTGGGTCCAGTTACAATTAGTCCTCCAACAAGGACACACATGCACAAAAAAAAACCAGCTGGATCATGTCTCTGATAGCGGAAGAACAGAAAACCCTGTCATGTATTAGTCCAGGTGTATGTTATCTTATGTGAGTGTGTGTTCAGTGTCTCTCTCACTGAGATGGTGTTTTCATCACAACAGTTGCTGTTGCACCACCCCACCTGACAGAGCTGACCATTTACTCTGGTCAACACATAGCCTCGGCCTATCATCAGCCCCTTCTTTCTTTACAGCCTCTCACCAAAGATGACCTATGAAGTCTGCAGAGTGTGTGTGTATGTGTGTGTGTGTGTGTGTGTTTGCATGCACCACATGTGTCTCCTGATACTGACAAACTACAGACAAGTGATGACTGAGATTATGCAGGGCTGTGACTGGTGGACAGAAGCCCCCCACCACACTCAGTCTAATAATTTTTATTTATTGTCACATGTGTCAAACTCCAACCATCTGCCGCCACAGAAGGCTGTAACACTCTATAAAACATTTTTACAAATACTTTTAAACCCCAAAGAAGTCGTATATTTTTTTTGTCCTGCTGCTCTTGTGCTCTCAGCCAACCTGTTTGACTTCCCCCCCTCTTTTTCCCTACATACTTAATGTTCTCCTCATTCCTCTGGCTTTGCTCTGTCCCCCTACATCTCGCTGTTGATTGAAGGAGAGCTGACAGAGCTAACCAGAGTTTTACTGCCTTCTTCCTTCTCGCCCACCTTCCTCCTTCCCCTTTCGTCCCTCCAAAGTATTCCAGAGAAAACAGAACCTGATGGAGTTTACGACCCGATTACTGCCTGGACACACCGCTGGCTACTCCCCCACAGCGCCACAAGCACACACACTCTCATATGGAGTCTCAGCAGTGGGCGCTGGTATGGGGGAGAGGCTCACAAGTTTACCTGTCGTCTCACATTAGCAACACTCCAAACAACTGCTCACACTGTGGAGAAAAGCTAACTATTCCAGCGCCAAACAGCAGCGAGGCTATTTGTGGCTGAGGAGTGGGCTTGTAATAAATGTCAGTCAATAAAACAGACATGGCTTTCTGTGCCTGGGAGCTGTTTAAGTAAACTTAGACATGACTGTGTTTCTGTAAATTCACACAACAACACCAGCGGCTATAAAAACAATCTGGGAGTTGTAAAAATAGTGGACCAATGGGGTGAAACTATTAAGGCCAGTTTCTTGCGTTCCTGGCGGGCGGAAGAGCATTAGACTAGTTGTCAGCATACTATCACATGACCGCTCACCTGCCTCTCTGAGCTGCTAACTGTCGCCGTGGGAAACAGGCCCCTCCCACAGGGCGATTAAGTAATTTTAATTTAGAGGAAGAAACATAAAGACTAAAATAGCATCAAAAAACATTTTTAACATTTTATTTGTATGTGTCCATCTTTTGCTACAGTTAGTTTGTTAAGTAACTCTTTTAAATTTGTGCACTTTGGTTTATTATTTTTTTCATACATAAAAACACAATTTTACATACTACTTAAATGGCCAGCTTTAAAAGTAACACAGCTATTAGTTATGTAACAATGCAATTAATCATACCATATATTTGATTTTGTCAGTACATGGTGTATAACCTTATTGTAACATACAAGTAGTATCAGGTGCATGCAGCCAATATAAACAGTACTTCACCTCGTTCGCTTTAGCAGATTTATCACTTTGTTGCTTTTGTGCAATAATTTGTCTTCAGCCTTTGCCAGTGTGTGGGCCTTTTGTTACATGGTACTGGACCGTGGTATATAACTGTTTTGTAACATGTTATGTAAAATAAAAGAGGTAAAGAAGGACTCAGAGGTCACCTCCTGTCAGTGTGGGTAATGTATGAAATTTAATAGATGATGAAATAGATGAAATTTAGATGAAATTCAACAGAAAGATTTTTTATTAGACATGCAGTTACGAACACACTTGATTTGAACACTACAACAACAGCTCCCAACCCTGGTTGGGTGGGGGGTCATTACCAACATCTCCTGGCTTGAATTTGGCCCTTAGAGATGATGAAAAACATCATCAACAGATTTTACTGGTCCTCCCAGAGGATAATAAATGATGTTGGAAACCCCTTCAGTTGCCAGACAGCATTGTTTCCACGGAAATTATTGGGCTCAATGATGTCACACAAGTCAAAAGTTGGATATTCCCAGCTGGCACATCGGAATCACGTCTGAATGATCCACGGAGAAACACAGCAGCCTCCAACATGTTTGTCTGCCTGATGTCTCTCCACATGTAACATTTTGATGATAACTGGAAACTTTGTTAGCTACATACTATAGAATGCTAAATATATTATTCAGCTTATAGCTTACAGCTTATATATATTTAAACCACAAGAGTTCAAACTATTTGGTATCAGATAATTATATCTCGGCATCCATAACATTTAATAATCTTAAAATCCAGACTTAAAGAGCCATTTCAGAGCATTCTCCCAAAGAGACAGACAGAAACTCCCCGGCAGCAGTTGACAGGGGAGCGATTGAGGTTTAGTGATGTCATCTAGGGAAAGGTTTTCAGCAGAGATGACTGGCCAGCTGTTAGGAGCAGTCTGTCCGGGCTCCTCTATCTGCACCGCAGTTCCCATGAGCACCTTCTGCTGTCAACAGCGGGTGTTGGGTGGCACCTGTGGCCTGTTGATGATTTAGACATCAGAAGTAGACATATGCCAACAATATACAACACTCTCCACAAAACACACTCGTTCTCTTTTATAAACACCCCCATACACACATGGTTGCATGGGTTTATATCAACATCTAAACAGTAGAAATATATCATGCAGCCATTTAATGTATTTAGAAGAGAAACGTAAGTGATAAATACAGAAAGAAACACACTGAGCATGCAGATATGGACACACACACACACACACACACACACACATATCTAGGTGGTAGTGGATTAGTGCACGTACTGATGCTGCACCACAGTGGGTCTCTGTGCCTGACAGTAATGTAATAAAACTACCAGCTCACTCCCACACAGGCCTGCCTGTGCAGCAAAGCACTGTGGGTATAGTCACCACAGCGTCCCCAGAGACGCAACGTGAAACCGCTGAAAACGGTCTTCTCTGCCTGTGCGCTCACACACACACACACACACACACAGACACACACACATAGTACACTTGCTCACACAGAGAAGAGGGGAGAGGAAACCTTTATGAATAAACAGGTGAGAGTCCATTAGTTGTAACGTTATTATCCAGCAGCCTGAACTGTGACCTCGCTGAGGGTGTGTGTTTGTTTGAGCGACACAGTGACGGAAAGTTTAGAAACCTATTTTAGTAGCCAAGAATAGTTTTTAAGGGATCCTTTTTCCAAAGCAACACAATTGCCCTTTAACCTTTTTCTAGGATGAGCACGTTGGTCATCTCTCACCACCTGGTTACCAACTTACACCAGGTGTTGTCATGGCTGTGTTTTTAGCTCACTGCATTTCTTAATCTCTGTGTCTCCAACTGTGAATCAACGTATGTTTCTATCAACTACACTTATAATCCAGAAGAGGACGTGACAAGAACACATAACTAATGGAGCACCAGGAAATCTGGTACATCACTGCATTTCACTGCACCTTCCCATCGACGACAAATATGACATATCTTTTTTTATACTTTTGATTTATTTTTATCAGCCTTTTATTTCTTATTATAACACTATAATAACTTTTCCACCTCTGCCACACATAAAGATGCTGTTCTTATGGCACAAATTGATAATGTGCATAAAAATTGGTGGAAGGAAACATACTTTCTCATCTCATCGCATTTTCTGTACCGCTTATCCGTCAGGGTTGCGGGGGAGCTGGAGCCAAGCCCAGCTGACTTTGGGCGAGAGGCAGGGTACACCCTGAACTGGTCGCCAGCCAATCACAGGGCCACATACAGAGACAGACAAACACTCACTCTCACACTCACACCTACGGGCAATTTAGAGTCAACAATTAACCTAATGTGCATGTCTTTGGATTGTGGGAGGAAGCCGGAGAACCCGGAGAGAACCCACGAGAATCAGAAAGACTCTGGGTTCAAACCGGGATTCAAACCCGGGACCTTCTTGCTGTGAGGCAACAGTGCTAACCACAGCACCACCATGCTGCCGGAAACATACTTTAAGACTGTGAAATGGTTGTTTCTATAAGACCAATTTCCCAACATTAAGAGTTGTATTTTGTGCTTTTTAGTCCAGAGCTTCATGTGTTCTAAATTATCAGGTTATTATTTGGTTACACAAGCATCAGAGCACAAGTTTGTTTGAGCTTTGTGTTTAAGGTCATGTTCTGCTGAAGGGCCTCCAGTCCTGCTGTGATAATGCACACCGTCTTGTTTTTCATGTGTGTGTGTTTTGTGGTGTTAGATGTGCTTATTTGGGGAATTGGTGCATTAAAACTGCACTGCACTTATGGTTTTGTGTCCATAGATAAACTGTGACTATTGGAGAGGCAGTAATCTTATATTAATATCTGTTTGTTATTCTGTTATTCTTTGAAAGCTTTGTTTCAGTCTAGACCACCCTGTGGTAACCTGAGCAGATGGTAGGTCCCAGTTAGAGAAGGTAAAAGCCCGAACACTGGTCAGCACTAGAGCGGCGCTTGAAGGGTGGCTGTGAGCTTTAGCAATTCTTTTTTCCCTCTTTCTTTCTAAGTGCTTTTGTTGATAAACCACTTTTTTACATGGACTCTGGCCTTATCCATCTGCTTCTTCAAAATCCCCTTTAAAGTTTTCCACTGCCAAGCAACATCTCCTGGCCTTTACATGCACTGGCTTTACCACAAAAGCTCTACATGATACAAGACAACCTTCTAACCAAGACGACTTTTAAAACCAGTGTGAATCTCTCTCGTTTCTATTTTCATGCATTTTTTTTCAAATTAAAGCGTTATATGTCTTCTTAAAACTTTGCATGTGTAACAATAAATAATCATCTGCAATGGTTTGACAGTCAAATAGGTTTGTGAAATCTTTTTTTTTATTTACAGGCACCTGATGTTAACAAGCTGCATGGGAACCTCCAACATCCTTGTTCTCAGTGTTACTCCCATGAGTGGAGAGGCTGGTGTGTGTTGGTGCTGATGATAATTAAGTAAATGAACATGAAAATGAAGATCCTTTCCCCCAACGTGCGTGAGAGAGAGGGAGTGTGAGAAAGGCAGAAAGAGATATAGGGTGTGTGTGTCAATGCAGTGCTGAGAAGAGAACTAAAGGGCCATTTATGGCTGTCACACACTGACAACCATTACCCATGCATTTACAGTGCTCTCAGCACATACTGTCAGGAAGACTCTGCACACACGCACACACACACGCGCACGCACACACACAAACATGCACACATACACACTCACACACATACACTCACACACGCACACACACACTCCCCACTCTACCTGACAGAGCCTAATTATCGACACCTCTCCCTGTCGGATGAAACAAAAAACTGCTCTATTTTCAGACTGATGGAGTCTGATGTCTCTCTGTCGTTTTCTTCTTCTTCTCCCCCTCTCAGCGTCTTTTGTCGTCTCTGTGCGACGCCTCGCCCGCCGCCCACCCCCTTATCTGACGTTTGATTCTTGACTCGTTAAATAAGACTCAAATTAAAACAGACAATGAGGAAAGTTTCCCCCTCACAGCCACTTTCATTTGTTGTGATTGTTATTCAGAGTCATAGATGGCAATGTGCCGGTGTGTGTGTGTGTGTGTGTGTGTGTTTGTGTTCAGAGTGGAAATGGCAGCAAGTGCCATCTTGTCTTTGAGGCCTGCTTCATTAGTTGTCAAACACAACAGCCGTGCTCACCCCTGGCCCTCTATACTATGTGCGAGTGTGTTTGTGTGTGTGTGTGCGTGTTGCATGGGTGGGGTGGGGGTTTGGGATCAAGTGCTGCCTCTGTAGCTCAGCAGAAATTGTTTTATGGTAGGTCAGTTCAACTAATCCAAGCTCTGATTCATTATTTGTCCCCCTGGTCTAATGGAACCAACAATACTGACATATTATGTGTGTGTGTGTGTGTGTGTGTGTGTGTATGTGCGTGTGTTTGCATAACCCACATACATGTGTTTGTGTGTAGAAAGACAATACATCACACCAGCACTATTCGGTGCTGTATGTTCAGGTTTGGATGGGAGAGGAATGCATTGAATAAACGGGTGTAACCAACCGTATAACCAGCACATCCAACCAGTATTGTTCACCAGGGCTGTAGTGTGTGTGTGTGTGTGTGTGTATTTATGTGGCTGTTGGCACTCTCTGGTGAGTAGATCGCATTTCAGAACATTCCAGAGCCGTGTAAACATTTATACACAAGCAAAGAAACTCACTCGGATTTGATCGGAGCCCTCAGTTTCTTAGGTTAGGTTCTTCCTAAAGAGTCCCGGTACTCCAGTTCAGGTGACTTTCCTCTCAACAACTACGTTAATACAACTCAATTTATTCACCATGTTTGTGCGTTTGTGTGCGTGTGTAACAACTCGCACCCACTTTTATGAATTAAAGTCACGCTGCCTCAAAAGCTGAAACGTTTTCACTTGTGCAGACGTGTCTTCGTCTTAGTTTGTCTCACCAATAGATCAAAGTGTGTCCAGTTGTGTCCTTCAGTTGATTTTGTATGGAATCATGAGGCTGTCAAGAAAAACAGCATCAGCTGTTTTCCGCAAGTGCCCCAAAACAGTGTATGTGTACATTCAAGAGACAATTAAGCCTTTTAACAGACACAGGAAATATGATGTCAGGTGACGTTATTATACAGGTAAAGTCTGCATAGAGACGAGGTTGACGTGGAAACAGATCAACAAAACATCAGACTGTAACACGGGAGGACGCTGCTCACTTCCTGTTTCCAACCAACAGTCAAGACTGGTTTCTTTTGACCATGATTGAAGTCCTTCTCTGATATTAACCAGGAATTTATTACAGATTATTATTGTAACCGTGACAACAATGTTCCCCTAACCTTGACAAAGTTGTCATTTTGAACCAAACCGTGATCTTTCACACAAACTAGCCATGTTGTGTTTATGTCTAACTCTACCCAAACCAGTTTTCCTATGAGAGGAATGAGTGAAGGCACTGAATGAATAAAGTCTGATTTTAATTGAGTGAACTGAAGGTACTCACACACTAACCCTTGGGGACGATGGCTGACTTGGCTCCAAGCCAGTATGAACACGATGCTGTCTCCACTGGCTGATCTCACTATCCTCCCAATCCTGTAAAGGCAGTGAACCCTCGGAGGCTTTTATTGACGTCACCTGCATAGTCAGTGTAAAATGTATGAATGCACGAATGCATCACATGTTACCTTGACAACAGATGCACATTGGTTTTATCTGGAGCAGAGGATTTTCTGATGAATATAGTTATGTTGATCACATCTGATAGGAGAAACGGTGTCTGTAAATCTAAAAGTGACGACAAGACAGCAGAAAGTCATGGTTTAGCCAGTAAATACTCCAGCACATAAAACTGCAACACTTTGTCTTTTATCTTTTATTCATTTATTTCATTTTCTGCATGGATTCTACAAACATAGTGATGTTTAGAGGTGCTGGTAGTGCTTTTTTGTTTTGAGCAAGGCTAGCTGTTTTTCCGTTTCCAATCTTTATGCTAAGCTATCTGTCTCCTGGCTATAGCTTCATATTTATTGTACAAACATGAGAGTGGTAGTCTTCTTATGCGACTACTGGCAAGAAAATAAATAACATTATTAAAAAATACACTATTCCTTTGAAATCTGGGGCAGAATTCAGGAGATTTGCCTCCTCTCGTAGACTCCTCTCAGTCTGTTTTCTTTATGCATTAAGGTTATAGTAAAACATGGAAATTGCACTGTATTGAGTAATTGCGACTTGTAAATTGTAAGACCATTGGCCAAGATACATAAAATATGCCCTCCGCACAGTTTTTAAAAATACTGAGTAAATACACAAGAAACCTGTTTTGAACTTTGTATTTTGAGAGAAAAGTTTGGGTCTTTCCCACTGACGTCAGCGCAGTGAGACTTTTCTTGGAGTTGTTTGCAGAACTGAATCTTGATGCTCTTCCACACTGGCTTCAGCATTTGGCTCCTGGTGGTAACTGCTTGTTCTAATCTCATCATTAAACTTAAACCCCAATTTACTAACCATAAACTGGCCTCTGGAAGATGCATGGTGTGGACTGACCAAAGTTACATCACATCACAAAAATGTCATTACTTGAAAGGCCTGAAACTAGTTCTCGTAAGCATAGAAGAGCGCGTACACACACACACACACACACGCGCACCTATACACAGTCCAAATGCTGCTGCTGCCCTGTATGACTTTCCGTTCCATTCATCACCTCTCCTCTCTGGTCCCACGCTGCTCTGCTGAAGTAAATAAATAAACAGAGGGAGTGAGGGTGTGTGTAGAAGAGGACTGTGATGGGAAGGCTATTGGGGGAAGTGTTAGCTCAATCATTCATCAGCTCATGGATCAGACTGCCACTTCTATTTATCTCACTCTGCAGGGTGCTGGGAGATATTTTTTTCTCTGACTATCTTCTTCTCTCTGGCACTGCTTCTTTCTTGATGTTTACATCTCCATCTTTCTCTCCTCTATCCCTCTCTACTTTCTCTTCTGCCCTCTCCTGAGGATGGATGAAGGTGAGTGTGCAGCCAGGAGCTCAGTGCATCGATCACTGCTGCATTGGCGGTGCTGACTGGCAAGCAGATCGGTGAGTGATGCCACTAGGAGGCTCCACTCTGGATTCACCCAGGAGGGCTGATCTCAGATGAGCGAGGATGAGGCCAGGAGTTGGCTGGACATCTCAGAAAGTTTGTGCTTATCTTTAACTGCAATACAGCCACAGAACCTCACTTCTACTCATTGCACTCCATCACACACTGCTCATTTTGGCTTTGTCTTTATGCTAAATCTGCTCCCTAACAGCAGCTCCACTCACTCAACTTTCCTTACTCAAAGCTACTATGTGTAGGTTTTCTGTGTAACTGTGAGAGCTTTCAAATCATTCTACTGGTAAGAGTTATATGTATATATACAAAAGCCTACAATCCAGATGAAAATTGGCATTACTATCACTCCCTGCATGCTTCCAAGACGGGCTTGAAAAATGCGAACCTCTCCTTTTAAACTCAAACACATGCAGAGGATAGAAATACTGTTCATCTTTGAGTGAAAAGCCTGGTGAACTTTGTGAAAGTTTTGCCAACAAATATCATGAACATTATTTATTGGCTCAGACCTGATAATTGGATTTTGAAGCTGATGTTGCTCAGCTACTGTTTCTCATCATTGATCTGGGGTGTAAATTAGGGAACTCAGAAACCAGTGACATTAGCTCCTGTATTGTTTTCCTCGCTGTGGTTTCTGTGGTTGCCATTGTCACGAAGCCGTGACAGCAATCTGAAAAGTTGAATCATCCCCTCAACTGTTAAATGTTGAAAAACATCATTTAGAATCACGATGCTTAATCCCAGTACATCTAGGAAGGTGCTGAGTCCTCAAAAGCAAAACTTCTGATGATGAAAAATCAGGATTTCAGCTCAGTTTAATATGATTCATCTACATATTATCCAGAAGATACACCTGTGTTCATGTCTTTTATTTTCTTTCTTTCTAGATTCACACCGTATCACTTTTTAATGTTAAACTTTTTAATTAAGCTTCTTTGGGTGATCACTTAAGTCAAGCAGCATATATTACACGGTTCATTAAGCGTGTTTACAGGTAAACTACACAGAATGAGGTCTGTGTACTTACATACACGCTAGAATTACATTCAGAGTGCTTGCAGCCTTCAAACCATTATGTTTAATTGTGCAATCTGTGTGTGTAATGGTGTATGGGTTTGCGTGTGTGTCCCAGTCTGAATCCATATATCTGTGCAGATAGAGCTTGATCACTGACTTGTTTAATGTACTGCATGGCCTTAAGGTTACAGCTTTATTGGAAATGTCTTGGAGGGACGTGAGATAATGGATAACGTGCGAATAGTCTCATCACGCTGGTGTTCACTATTCCACCGTCTTTTGTATCAGTCTTTTCTTTCTCTCTCCATTTATCCCTCTGTCTCTTGTACTTGGCAGTACACTTCTTCTAACACACACACACACACACACACGCACACGCGCACGCACACACACACACACGCACACACACACACACACGTGGTAATGAAGTAGGTAATGTAGACCAGCTCTCTCTCAAATACAACACAATTACAACAGATTACACAGCAATGGCTTCCACATGGTTCACAGAAAGTGGGATTACCACCCTCACAGTGTTGGTCTGAGTGTGTGTGTGTATTTGTGTGTGTGTGTGTTTATGTGTGTGGTAGGTGGTTGCCTTTGGATCAACACCAACATAGTACTGGTCTAGTATACTGAATGGGACAAAGATTAGAGGGAAGCATTGGCTAAAAGGGTGAAGGGGTGGTGGAGGGCTAAAGGGAATTGGGGAAGAGGTGAAGATTGGAGGCATGCTGTGGTTTTTTGGTGCATCTCTGTGTGTGTTTATGATAGAATTTAAGTCTCCTAGGATGAGATTTTAAACACACGACAAGTTTAGCTATTGTCAGTTGTAAACATGGCAGTGATGCTGCTGATGAGTTTATGCTGCAGTCATGCAAACTAAAATGCTCTTTGCTGCTGTGTATTAAATGCCGCCCTTTGCTGGTTAGTTAAAATGTCAACAATCCAGATGGGAAAAATGTATAGCTGAAGCTTGCACTTCTACTTCAGCATGTATATGAGCCCCGCGAAAGGTGCCAGACAAGTCGGCTGCAGGTGCTCCTCAGGAATGCTGGAAGTGAGGTTTTGCAACACCTCGAAATATTGCTCCTGCATCGCAACGTGGGTGATCCTGTGCTCTGACATCCAGTCCTCCGACTGCCTGTATGCCGATATGAAAATCATTCTGATAGACAGACATACGAGGCTAATTATTTTACGTGATCTGCCAGAGAGGAGATTGCAGCATATTCTAGTAATGTAAGCCATGTGTTGGACACTCATGCCCGAAACACTTTGCAGTACCATGAGTGCATGCATTTTTAGTGTGGCTCTCTGCTGGCAGCCGTACTACCACGCTCAACTTACATGCCCATAAAATATGTACAGCATGTGCATAGTTCTAGTATATTTTTTCAAAAAAAGCTGTGTGTTTACACAGGAGGAAAAACAGATGGAACAAAAACAGAAACTCTAGATGATAATAGAAACTATATGCATATTGCAAAAATACTCTATTGACAGAAACATATATATATATATATATATATATATATATATATACACACATAAACATTTCAGTCTTCCATTCCTACATTAATGATGCCAGTGCTTTAAGTTATAGATTCAGGATTACAGTTTGTAGCAGCAAAATGTAGGTTATCTGTCAGTAGGTTTTTCTTGAACGAGCACCTCAGGTCAGCAAGCAGATCACTCCATCACCTCAAAACCAAATGCAATTTCAGCAGATTTCGACTGTTCTGGGGATATTTGAAAGACCTGTGAAGCTGCTGGAGGGAGATATTTAAGAGCTACGGGAATGTGGGTAGATTGTAATGTGGTAATGTGGTTGCAACATTTTGGACAAGCTGTAATTGGTCACTTTTTCTCTCTGGTAGACAAGTCATAACAGTATTCTGGTGGGCTAAGGAAAGTAATGGCAAAATCATTTTGCAAAATGAAATAGAAATTCTGCAGAATGTATGCACTGTGTATTTGAGTATATTGTCACATTTCAACATTAGTAAAACACAGGAAAACTAATGAAGGTGATGGGTTGGAGGTGTAGGGAGGAGGAGATGAAACTATATGCAGGAGGAGAATGTAAAGTTAGATGAGGTGAGAGAAGAGTAAATGTCTGCAGTGCACCTGAACAGGTGAATGATGAATCAACCCTTCAACCAACCGCAGGAGAGCAGCCTCCATCAATCCATCAACAAGGACAGCAAACCACGAATCACGCCACAGGGTGGGGAAAGGACCCGCCCCCTCTCTAGCTGGATATTCACGCACAAAAACACTTCTGTACATACAAACCAGCACGTACAAGTCCAGAGTAGTAGTGCTTTCATACAAGGAGAGACGAAAGCATGTGTACTCGGAGTAGATGAACCCTCAGACTTTCTCCTGAGATGAACTCGCATGGTTTCACACTTCTTTCTCTTCTCTGTTACAAACAAACAGACATTTCTCAGCTCATTCTTCTTGTGTTTTCTCTGCCACATTCCCAGGCTGTCCCACTGCAATGCCAGTGTTTTCAAGAGAGTAACATATCAGACCTAACCCAAACCAGAACCCAACGCTGCGACTGCAACCGCAGGAGAAAAGCTATGCAAGACTCCTGAGACACCTACAAGTCCAGGAGGCATATGACCTCCTCTGTCCGTGCCAGATTTTTTTTGTCTCTCTGTTTCTCCCACTGTCTCTGCTCTGTCTCTCTTTACCTCCTGCTCCTCTCTGGTGGTGATGTGTGGTAGACCTCAGACTATTGTGTTGCAAATGTGAAAGTTTTCCTAAATAGGCTCTGGTCTGTTCTATTTATGGGAGACGGACAGGCCGCAGCATGTTTTTTTAAGAAGGGTTCAGGTTTTTCTTACACGTACGCTTTTTATACTGCATTCGTCTTGTTTCTCAATTTTTGTTAACCGGCTACTGGAACTGCTTAAAATAACACGTACTGTACTTTAATTTGTGCCATCATATAAAGGAATATTCCAGTTCATTAAAACTTGTTTAAGTTAATTTGCTGAGATCTGGTGATGCAGCAAAACAAATCTAAGGGTGTAATAGACACAAGCGGTCAGACGACCAGAACTCCAGGTTAGCCAAATTTATTTGGAAGAAAAAACTAAGGCAAATGGTGAAATTATTCCCCAAACCATCGTCATTGTTCATCACAGTTTACACACTGACTGCCTGGTTCAACTTCGGCCTGCCGTACTTATGTTTGTGCTCACGCATAGTTGATTTAGATAAACTTGTTAAACGCTGTCTGATCTTCTGTTGGACTTGCAGCGCTGTAATTTATGTACTTAGGTTGATAAGGTCAAGAACTTTAATGCCAGCAAAACAGGAGAAGTCAAATGTTGATTGTTGAAATGGCTGATTTTGGTGCTCTGACCATCACTAATGTGTAATAGATGTTGCTGTTAAGAGGGCACGGTCAGTTTCGTGCACGAATCAGGTAAACTATCAGTTTAAAAAGAGTTTGAAACACTCCTCACTCTGTGCAGGACTTAGAGGTCAGTGACAGACCCACTCTGTCTTCTCAGGTTTCTGTTGTCATATTTCTGGGAATTTGATGCAATGTTTGGAAACTGAGCTGCAGTCAGACAGGGTGGATCTCAGTTTCAGTGTGTGTGTGTGTCTTTACCAACCCAGCCCAGCAAGAGATGATTGTGTCATTACAGCATCTTGGGCGTGAGAGCTCTCTCTCTCTCTCTCTCTCTCTCTCTCTCTCTCACACACACACACACACACACACACACACACTCACACACACCCACACACACAGGGTTTAACCCCTCTCTTGTCCTGGTCTCTGTCAGTCATGCACTGTGTTCTCACTCCTCACTCTTCTGATGTCATTTGGGAGTGGATTGATGGGTGGAGGGGTTTTATGAGAAAGACACACACATGTTCAGACACACACACACGCTCATAAACACACACACACACACACACATATAGACACAAATGCACACACATATTGAGGTCTGGTGGGGTGTTGATAGTGAATTATATGTTTTTAACGTCTAACACTGTGGCTGATCCAGTGAGGGGAAAGTCAGGCCAACCAGCCGTTTATCAAACCATTTCACTGTATGTGTGCACATGTGCATGTCTGTGTGTGTGTGTGTGTGCGTTTGTGCACCTCACAATTCACAGCAGGCATAAGATACTCATGCATGCAGCTTTAGCAAGCAAACGCTCGTAAACACAAACAGCGTGAGAGACAGAAAGAAATGAGAAGAGAAATTAGGAGAATGAAGGAGAGAAAGTCGGAGTAAAGAAGGGGGGGCAGAAGAAAAGGTAAAGATAAATAGAGGGAGAAAACGATGTAGAAAAAAGGTAATAGCTTCCATATGAGAACGTCAGAGCTTTTTCCTGCTTGCTTCATGGTGTAATCATATCAGCAGTCAGGCCGTTTCCAACCTTCATAAATGTGAAGTATGCAGTGAGTTTTGGGATCCAACTTCCTTTACATAAACACCCCTTACAAAAACAACCCAGTTGGACATGAGCGTGTGAGAGAGAGTGTGTGTGTGTGTGTGTGTGTCCACTCCTGTGTGAGGGAGAGTGTGCATAGTGTATGGCATATGCACATTTGTGTACGTGGCATCGAGGCACTTGAGCGTGTCGACCTGCAGTAGAAGTTGTACATTTTTGTGTGCGAGTGTGTGCAGATTAGGGAGCGATGAGTGAGGAGAGTTAAAGCACTCTTGTCAGCTATAAAGTGTGTACTGGGAGTTCAGTTACTCCTCTGTCACCAAGAGTTAGATATTCCTAAACACGATGATTTAGAGATTTCCTTTAATGTTTTTCCCACAATTTCATGCAGTGATATGAGAAAAAAGACAGGTTATCTGCCTCCCAATTAAATTCTTATACGGATTGTAGATCTAAAAAGCATAATAATAAAAAAACTCATCTAATCTCCAGCGCCAGTGTTGGAACCAGAAAACGTTCAAACAGTTGGCATCTCTAACAGTCTCGTTGTCGCCTGGCAAAAAAGTTGAATCTGTCACAACTTTACGATTTAACACAAGTGCACATTCCTGGAAGATTTCTTTGTGTCTCCTGATGATCGACTCAAAGAATATAATTATTGTCACTGTAATGACTTTACAGAATTGTAACGTCCTTCCTCCTAGTGTTATGAACGGCTGTGTAGAGTTAAGGAGTCTGATAAACCCTCACAGTCATTAATCAAACTGGCTTGGATTTCTTTGTCTCATCAGTGCTTCTGACAACATGCCCACACCAACGCAGCTCTTACAATTAAAACTTATATTCACACCCACACAGGTGTTTCCACGTATTCTTGCTGATCAGACCCCTGCTCGGGTTGAAGGTGAGCAGAGCTACACTGGGAAATAGAAGATGCCGCCAAATTTCTGATGAAAGCCATAAAAGTGTTTTCCCACCTAAATAGGTGCACCAACACGAGAGTGAGAGAGATGCCAATCAAGCAGAGCCAATTCACACCCACACAGCCTTGAGAACAGGTCTAATCAGGCAACAAAATTGGAAAAACACCAGATCCCCACTGCTACGAAAAGATTTTAATCAATATAATTCCTCGGTTAAGTGTGGAGTTGGAGTCAGGATGTGTTTAGCTTAGCTTAGCTTATCGTGAAGGCTGGAAGCAGGGATACAAAGCTAAAGAGAAAATCCACCAACCAGTCCCTCTGAGGCTCACTAATTAACACATTATGTCTAAACATAAACATCTCATCTCATTTTCTATACCGCTTATCCGTCAGGGTCGCGGGGGAGCTGGAGCCTATCCCAGCTGACATTGGGCGAGAGGAGGGGTACAGCCAATCGCAGACAGACAACCATTCACACTCACACTCACACCTATGGACAATTTAGAGTTACCAATTAACCTAATGTGCATGTCTTTGGATTGTGGGAGGAAGCCGGAGTACCCAGAGAGAACCCACGCTAGCATGGGGAGAACATGCAAACTCCACACAGAAAGACCCTGGGTTCAAACCGGGATTTGAACCCAGGGTCTTTCTGGGACCTTCTTGCTGTGAGGCAACAGCGCTAACCACAGCACCACCATGCTGCCCTAAACATAATCATAAAAATGTCAATTTTATGGCATTATGGGAGGTCATATGTCGTGCCTGTGTTGTTTTTCTGGGCTGCTTATAACGACAGTGGTTTTTATAACAGCAGCACAAAAACGAGAAATTTCACGAATGTATGAGAATCTCACTTTACATGCATAAAAAATGAGTCTGTTGTTCAATAGTGCTGAAAACAATAAAACACAATCAATTTGTTGTCAGCTTTAAAAAGTTAAAAAAGGTCATTTAGCATTCATTAAAAATACAAAGATTTTGTTTAAACAATTTCACTGAAGAACATTGCAGAGAAATCAAATTCAAATGAGTTTTTTAGACATGATGTTGAATTAGAAAGAGGCTGCGGGGTCTGCTGGACTGTAGCTCTGCATCGGAGGGTTAAAGTCCATGGCAGCTGATGAACTATTGATAACTGTTCGATCCCCGGTGGTGTGTTTCTGTGTTTACTGCAGCAGCAGAGCAGCAGGAGATCAAACCACGCACAGTGCTCAGTGTTACACACTCGAGCCACGGTTCTCTGAAAAAGGCTCCCAGGAGTCACTGAGGGGGTCAGTGGAGGCTGCAGACCTCCTGCCCGAGCACTCAGCTGGCAGCAGAGAGCTTCAGAGGGCTGCGCTGGAGGTATGTTGAGAAACTATAAAAACACGTTGAATGTGTGTGTGTGTGTGTTTATGTGCTACAAGCTCCCTCTACTCAAATATTCACAATTTAGCTAATATCAAGAGTTAAACACACACACACACACACACACATATACACCCACACCTCTCACGGTTGGCTGGGCAGAGGCATTATTCAATTGGCTCAATTTCAACAGCAACACTCAGCGAGATAGAGAGGATTATGGGGGAGCGAGCTCTACCCTCAGAGGTTGAAATGATACATATTTCTGGTGAATTTTTTATTGTTTTCATTGTTGATAACACGGTAGTGATTCAATGGTAGTGATTCAACATAGACTCAAATAGACTCAGTTCAACATCTGCTGTTCTAATCACTTGATTCTGGACTTATTTTGTGATACCTTACCTTTTTCTGCAGCAGGAGAAGCATTTTGCTTGGAGTAAACATAAAAAAAAATTTGGCCAAGTCGCAGAGCAGGTCACCAAAGAGGGTGACTGTGAGGCATTGTAAAGCCCTTTGCATTGTTGCTCTGTCCTCCTCCATAACTGTGACAGAACAGGGTTAGCATGTGTAGTGATGGCATAAATAACCGCAAAAAAAGGACGGCACTTACACAGACTTCATCAACAGTGTCATGGCTGCTGTCCACAGTGTCAAATTTTGTATCAGTGGGCAGAGAACACCCTGTTTAGAGACTGATGGTCAGAAGTGTAGCCTTTTGTCACCAGTCTTGGAGCAAGCGAAGAAAATCAGAGTAAAACAATCTTCTTTCCGGTCAGCTTTAATTTGTGTAAGATGGTGATTGTACAAGTTTAGTCACTTTAGTTTAGTGACATCTCTATGACCTGTTCAGAAACTTATCTATGCCCTCTCTGGCATTAGCTTTTCTTGTTTTTGCTTTGCCTTTTACAAAACATTGAAGAGAAAGAAATGACACATTGAGTTGATTCTCTACACTTGGACGTGTAGGTATGAAAACATATTTGGGTGCGAGATGATTATTATTGTGATTTGTGTGTGACCCTCACCTCAGAGGTTCCGGGTTAAAAAGAAAATTTTATTTTTTTGGCATTTAATGACTGCATTATTACAGACAGCAGAAAGACGACAGGAATGAGGGAGAGAGAGAGGTGCAAAGGGTCTGATTCATCCGAGGCGTCGCAGTTCATGGTTGGCGTCTTAACATAGGTGCCCCAGGTA
Organism: Pempheris klunzingeri; assembly: GCF_042242105.1. Taxonomy (NCBI): domain Eukaryota; kingdom Metazoa; phylum Chordata; class Actinopteri; order Acropomatiformes; family Pempheridae; genus Pempheris; species Pempheris klunzingeri. Next base: position 15,431,976 of record NC_092025.1, read on the forward strand.
CAAACAAAAATTATTTATTGTTTGGCACGAACTCACATAGATTGGAGAAAGTGGAAGGTTCAGTCATTTAGTCACATAATTTGCTAACGAGCAGCTACTCACTATGTGTGTGAGTGTAGATGCGCCCACAGCGACAAGGGAAAGGCAGAGGGAGTGTTGCACAATCTTTTGTTTCAAAGCAGATCTTCAAGTCTATATTATTCTGTCTTATTTGTGCACGATTGTGAATTGATATGCAAGTGATGCAAAATCTGTTCTGAGTGCACAGCAGTACTGTGCTGCTGACGTGCTGCTTTCAGCCGCTGAAGACAAGGTACAAATCAGCATTTAATGTCCATATTTTAATGCTGGTCTTTTTCTTTTTTTCACTGAATGACAAATATCAAAGCCAAGAACTAGGCAAGAAAGGATCTTATTACGTGAAAATATCACATCAGAAACCACCCTGTATGATCTTTGATATATTGCATGTTTGTCTGTGGATGTGAGGATGACTGTCCCAAACACCTTTTAAACTAGGAAAGATACTCTGCCCTCGCTCCATATATATTTATTCTGCAGTAAGCATCATTCTCCTGTCCTTCCTCTCTGTGTACTATGACATGCTGTGGGGTTTCAGAGCGTCCTGCTGTCAGCTGTTTGGCAGAAGCTTTCCACGCAGCAGCTCAGGCCCGCTAAGGATGAATTCAGTATTTCTACAAGGTTAACAGAAACTCACGGCTGTGACATTTGACTTTTACATCTGGCCTTTAACAAAATCTCTGGACAGAAGCACTGCCAGAAGACTGTGTGTGGTCTGTGTGTGTGATCCTTGTGCTGATTGGGATAGGCATTACTCCCAGAGGGACGTGATGATATCATATTCACATTTTGCAGTCTTACACACACACACACACGCATGCACGCTGCCTTCACACAATGGCAGTGACATCATCACCACTATGCAAGCCAGAAGTGGAAATCAACAGGATGATATCATCAGTCGCCCCTGCCTGCCACACATTTCTGGGCACCATTTCATTGATAATCTCAACTTCCTGGCAGCAAGTGATGACGTCATGAGGTAGTAAGTGATGTCACATTTCCAGACAATGATCTGTTTTCACAAATCATCAACTGGCAAGAGAAGGGGTACTGGAGGTAAACTAGATGTGAACCCAGCGGAGGTCAGGACAAGACCAAAACAAAACAGAACATAGGGAACAACAGAAAGCAGATTCATTCATTTTTGGTTTGCTTTGAGAGTAAGAGAGGACCAACAAATCGACAACATAAATTCTGTTTTCTGAATTTCTTTGATTTGTTTTGATTGTTTGATTTTTGTCAGTACTAGCAGTATGCCTCCAATGGATCGTAGTGTTGGTCTGTCAGTCCAGACTGAAATATCTCGACATCTATTTAATTGATTGCCATGAAATTTTGTACAGACATTTATGGTTCCGGCCCTGTGGTTGACTGGCAACCAGTCCTGGGTGTACCCTGCCTCTTGCCCAAAGTCAGCAGGGATTGGCTCCAGCCTCAACCCTGACGGATATACCATCATGAGGTCAAATTTCTAATTTGTCCAATACTTATTTCATGACCAAATACCTCCAAAAACTTCAGCCTCAGCTGTCCTTTGTGTTTAGGGCTAATTAACAAATGTTTGCATGCTAACTTGCTAAACCAAGATGGAGAACAGGAAAACATTATACCTGCTAAACATCAGCATATTAACATTGTTATCTGAGCATATTAGCTGATGTTAGAATTTGGCTCAAAGCACTGCTTTGTACAGTCACAGAGAGACGCTTAACCTTGTTTCCCCTTGAAATAATGTAACATAACTTCATTATGTTGATATTGGTCAGGATAATTAATCACATATCACTAAGGTGTATTTTAAGTTACAAAATCGAACAGGAATTCACATTATATTTCTCAATTAATTTGCAGAAAAGTGACTACATCTTTTGAATGTATATAAATGGTGTTTTCTGCAGCTGTGTTATAATGCATTGCATTTTTGTATTTTTTTTGCTTTTTACAGTTATCGCTGTACTTTTCCTTAAAAAAAACAAAAAAATGAGCCATAAGAGTATTTTCCTCCTCTTCACATGCCACATAGTTCACCACTGCGGAAAAATAAAACAGATATTCATTTTGGTGCAGGAAGAAGCCACATTTTGCCAACATAGTGTGTCACTTGGAGCCAGCAGTAGCTACAGTGTGGACGTTATGTGATAGACATCTGCTGCAATACATCAGCAGCTGTATTGTTGCTGCATTTTGTCCTAGGCCCTGAGGGAAAGATGCCATCACCTGTGAGGGAGGAGAAAAGAGGGAGGTGAGAATGTGTAACAGAAGAGGAGGAGGATGGAGGGAGGAAGGGTGGGAGGAAGAAAAAAAGAGGCAGATGTGAATATATTCATGGGAAATGGATTACTAGATGCAGGAGAGAAAGATAATTGTTTAGAGTATTCGTTCCAAGTCCCAGCTCAATTTCAAACCCTCCACTTAAGTGAGTGGGTATGAGTGTGTGTGAGTGTGTTTCAGTGTGTGTTACAAGTGGTTTAGGAGTGGCGGCAGTGAGAGGTGTCATCCCCTGTACTTAGCTTTGGCACTACTCATTCAAATAAGGCCAAACCTTGAACACACACACACACACACACACACACACACACACACACACACACACACACACACACACACACACACACACAGTTCAATTTCATTGTTCTTCAGTTCTTAAATCATACAGCAACATCACCTGTCTATCAAGAGAAGACTCCATTACCACTCAACCTTGTACACATTATCATCATGTCACCCTCCTCTTCTGCACATCTTCTTCCTCTCCAACACCCTCTCCTCTTCCTCCATCTCCTACTAGTCCTCATATTTATCCTCTCTCGTCAATCTCCTCATTCTTTTATCTTCTACTCTTGTTCACTTGATGCTTCTCTCTTCCACACTTGTTCCTTCTCTGTTCTTCTGCTTTCTTAAACAAACTGATAACCAACTAAAGACACAATGTGTGGGAGCACAGAATAAGTCTTAAAACCCTCAGCTTAATATTTTTCAGTGGCTGGTGACTGACCTCCCAAGGCATGGTGGGAGGTTAGTCGGGGTGGGTGGATGAGTCAACAGAACATCAGACTTTAATGCAGGTCATTGTTTCCCATTTCAAACTGACAGCCAGCATCTTTAAAACATGACCACAACACCACACCATGTGTTTATTATCGTAACCATGATGACAAAGGTTACTAACCTTAACAAAGTTAACCTGAACCACAATGCTTCCTCAAACCTCACCAAGTCTTGTGCCTAAACCTAACCAAACCTTAAATAATGATCAGTTCATAAAACAAATACATTTTTTAATAGTGACTTGAACAGTTTTATAAAGGCAGACAAATGATATTGTCTTGCTGATCTGGGCGTCAGATTAGAAAATGCTCCATTTAGTTGAGCTAGAGGGAAGGTGAAGTGGATATTTTGAGGACTTGTTGAGTTGTTTTGGTTTGCTGAAAGTCATTGAAGCATACACGAAAATATACTGACTGAATCTGTGTTGAACACACACATAAATAAATAAAGTTATAAAAACAGCAGCAACTGAATTTGACTGTGCTTTGATTTGAAGTATTAAAGGCAGTTTCACGATCATTTGAGGACAAAGATGCTCTGTCCAGTTTTCACTGTTGCTGTAATATGAAATTAATTGTCACATTCTTGAATGTGAAACTTGATTTTGTTCTGTGAGCAGAGCTCAACCTCAAACGGAGATTTGCTGTCAGCCTGCACAGCCTGTGTAAATAAAGGTTTTGAATCCAGCCGAAGGAGGACGAAGGAGGAGGGAGGAGAGCGGGATTAGAGAGAGTGTGTGTGTGTGTGTGTGTGTAGTTCTTCCTGATGGGGTTAAGTGCACCTGGAGTGTGATGTGGTAATGGAGGGAGGATGGGAGGAATAAAAACTGAGAAAAAAACAGAGAGGAGAGATCCATTAGCTAATGGATGTCTTCAGTCCTGTCTCATCAGACTTGGTATTATCACACAGACACACACTCACATTCTCTCTCTCTCTCATTCACACACGTGCACGGAGGCAACAAGCTTTTGAACTGGTGTGTTTTTGTGAATTGTGAATGAATGCAGTTGGAGCTCAAACAAATTGACTACATTCCTCAACTCATTGAAACGAGGCCATAAATAATCCTATGATAATCAACTCTATCAACTCTATGAAAAAAACATGGATGTGTGGTCACACTCTAAGCACATGTGTGTTAGTGTGTGTGTGTGTGTGTGTGTGTGTGTGCCATGAGACATAAACTAATTGGTGTCAATAAGACATCTGTGGCTCCTCTTTGATTAAGCCTGCAGGCTAGGAATAGGAGAATAACACCTCACACACACTTCTTCCTTTTCCCACACACACACACACACACACACACACACACACACACACACACACAGCCTGTGGTTGTGCTGATAGCTAACTCCAGGCAGGGCCCATCTGTCTCATTACAGAAACGGGTCTCACAAGAGAATTTGTATTGTTTATGAACACACACACACACACACACACACGTACGACCACATCATTGGCAGTGCTGGTAGCCTTGCTCAACATCAGAGCTGCTGGAGACAGAAACAGCTTGATGTGACAGCAGAATGGAGAAGAAATAAAAAGAAAAATATTTAAATAATGAAACAAACGTACCCACAGAGCGAATACTTTCTTCTGTCTGAGTTTTACAACATATTGTGTAACAGTTTGACCCAGAAGGACCTTTCTGGCTCTATGACTTTACGGGAAAAGAGATAAACATTTTGAACAGTGAGGGGGCTAAATGTGATGCAAGCTGAGTCACATTTCACACTCTAATTATATATCTCTGTGGTTTTTCTTGCACTTTGAACTGCACTCATCTGTGCTGTATGAAGGTGAGATCATATAAATTTTGTTTGATTGAAACAATGAATAAATGGTTGCTGACCATTTTGTGAAGCTAAATTGTAGTATTTCCATTACTTTTGTGTGTGTGTTTTGCACGTTTTATTCCATTTACTGGAAATATTTTTCTGACTTCCTATCTTTCACCATTTCAGGGACTAACTTTATTGTTTCACCTGTAAGCACCAACAACAAATCTTTACATATGTAATAAGTTTTATGAATGAAAATGAGCCTGGTACAATTCAACGTCATTCGACAGTGAAAGCGGCCTCTGTTTCTTCCCTTCCCAGTCCGTAGAAAGAGAGCGACTGAACCAAATTCAAAGGATTGTTTGTTTTTTTGTCCTCCAGGTTTGATTTCCTGACTTTGCAATGAAGTCAGTGTTGTGTGGGGATACACAATGAATGACAAAGGCACTATTTTGTTACTGATTGTTCATTTAAAGATAGAAGATTAAAGACCCTTTTCATTCTTTCATCTTCTTGTTTCTATCATTTCATCAACCTCAGCAGGTACATCATATAAACAATAAAATCACATCCAAAAATTGATGTGTCTTTGGGTTTATTTTATTTTCAGTAACTACAAGAGAAACTAGACTGATGACAACACAATTACAACATATCTAGAAGGGAGCAACATGAGTAGAGATGTGGAAGACAGACTGACTCCCACCAGCTTATATAGAGGACTGAGGCGGTCACTACAGGTGAGCTGAATCTTTGTGACGACCCGACTCCACCCTGCAGGCTCCTGCAGAGAGAAGCTGGCAAGCTCTCCACTGAAAACTGCACTGGTGCAACTCAATTCTCTTAATTGCATCCTTACTTGCGTCTTTTCCTTCGCATGTGTGGCTCTCTGCGTTATATTGTTGTGTGACAGTGATGAGCAACAAAGACAGAAACGTGACACATTTCACAGAGAAGAAAGAACTTTAATTAAATATAGTGAGAGTCAAAAAGTTATTTTACACTTCAAAGTTTAAAATGAAAAAAAAAAATCACCTTTACAGTAGTTTCCTCTGTACTCTTCCCCTCCACACTGATACTGCTGATAATGTGTGTATGAATGATGACCACCACTGTGAGCCTGAACGCAGACAAGCCACAATAAATGTTGTTGGACAAGTGCTTCGGATCATATTCCTTTTATCCAAATCCTCTATTTACTCCTTCCTGTACAGGTATTTATATATGTACTATAAAAAAACATCCCTTAGCTTTAAAACATCACATTTTTCTTTCAGAGAAAAAATGATGACACACATTCAGACACACACACAAACACACACTTGCAGGCACTCTCACATGTAGACACAAACAGAAGAGTGGTCTCCAGACCCATGTTTGAGATAAAATAAATAGGTGGCTCATTTTTTTAAAGGAGAAGTGGGGGAAAAGGGAAAAAAGAGGGCAAACATACTGAGTATTAAAAGCACAATCAAAACAGGGTGGGGGGGGAAGTGAGAGACGACAGTAAACTAGACTGAAGCAGGAGAAGTGGCTGCAGGAGAAAGGAGAGGATTTTTCTTTCATTTCTTTCAGCCTTCATTACGCAACTCTGTTCCATCTTAAAATCCATCACATGGAGGACAAACACAGATAATCATAATGGCATATTTATGAACTCTATACCTAGATAATGCAACAAAATTATGCAAATTTTAACAGCAATCAACAATCCGACGGTCAACAACATTGTGACAAAACGAAAAACATCCTCCTGCTTCCTTGACCTCCAAACGATAAAAAAAAAATGGCTTATTTTAGTTTGATTGAAATTAGCAGTGGAAGTATGGCTTTTAATAAGCAGACACTATAATACAAAAACAAATACGATGTCTTAATAACATTCAAATCCTTAGACATGAGAGACAAAGCAAATGAGGATCACATATGAACATCTTCAAGGGTCAAATTCTTGATAACTAATTGTTCATCCCAGGTTTAGATTACTGCTTTAATGACAGACCTGCAGTCCTATTGGCTGAGGCTACAGCCTGCTGGCTTTCACTCATGTAGTGGAAAATTTAGAAATTAAAGGATTTTTAATATTTTCCAGTTACATCCGAGCTGCTGCAGGTCCAGATCCCCTGAGGCAGGATCTACAAATGATTCCTGTTCATCAAATAGGAGAAATTTACTGTAGCAGCACCCGATGCTTGTTAAAATCCAAATTCACTTTCAAATAATTTCTGTTTGTGGCAAATGCCATCACCATGAATGCCAAACGAACGATGAAGGTGTATTTGTGAACATAACCGGCTGCAGGTGTGACAATGATGCTTTGAGTGAGATGATAGTTGTACATAGACTGGCATTCTTACACAGTTTCTGACAGATGACACGAAAAGACAAAACAAATAGAAAATGTGGCATAAGACTGTTCAGGCATTAATGTGTCAAAAAAGGGCTTTGGCAAAATAAACATCATCATAAATGAATTAAGACTGTTGAGCCACACACGCTGAGAAGTAAGCTCAGACTGAAGGGAACAATGACTTTCATAGCAAACCATCAGCTAATTTTCTACTTCTTGCACACCGGGCATTTAAGACATGTTGCTGGCTAATTGTCCTGCGCTGCAAAAAAAATGTCTTATTGTATTGACATTAAAATTCATGCTTTATCAGTACCACTTAAGAAAACTGTTCAAAATGTGCTGCAAATATGGTGAAATGGAAAATGTCTTTTTGAATACAGCTGCACTGTAAAATGTGAACTGAGCTCAAAGTGGCACAACATTTGTGTGACAAGTGAGATTTTAAGACTTAGTTGATAATTCAATGACTTGACAGTTTCTTTGCAGCGCAGCATTTAAGACACACCATTTGATAATTTCCTCTCTCAAGTTGTCAATCACACCAGATAAGTGGGCGGGTAACAAAAGAAACACTTTCTGATTGGCTGGCTGATCACAGTACAAACATTCTTTAACAACACAGCAAACCAAAAGAAAAACAACACGGAAATAAGGATTCATTTATTAAGACAAAAATTTGAGAAGGCAACTCTCACACAACAAAATCAAAGTCAAAATGGCAGCAGTCTTTAAGACGTTCCCCTTCTTCTAGAGGCTGCTGTGGCTGTGTCCGACTTCATAATAGATCATGTGGTGACAGGGCTGATAGATGGACTCGGTGGCAGAGTTGTCGGGTCAAATCCTCAACGGTGGAGCGGCTGTAAGCACCCAGTAATCACACACTCCTCTGTGTGTTGTAGGAGCTGCACTTATTTATGGCCTTTTTTTACAGTTGGCTCTTTACATCTATCCTGAATTAGCGCTGCAGAAGGTCTGATTTCTCCCGTGAATCTTGCAGGTTGGGAATAGATTTGTCTCGATTTGTTGAATGATTTTTCTTTCTCTCTTGGCTGAAAATCAGATTTTCTGTTTCTAGACAATGTAAAAAGCTGAAGCAGGAGGGCCAGATCGTAAACACTGGGATCTCTTGAATGGTTGAACTCGTTCGCAGGCGGGACGCATCAGAAACCTTCAGCTGATCAATGAAATGCAGAGGAAGATGAGTGTTTGTGCTGAAAGAGCGACGGTAGTGTGGATTTGGCAAAGAGAATTGGAAGTGTGTGTGTCTGGTTTGGCTTGTCTACTAGGTTTGAACATGTATGAATCCGGCAGCCTCTTCGTCATCATCGTTTTACTTATCATCATCATCACCATCATCATCTTCTGGTATTCTTCACATTATCATCACATCCCTTCATTAATAACCAAACTTCATAAATAGAAAATCCCTCATGTGAGATACAGTTAGAGGATGATTATCACACGTTAACTGTTGCACCAAAAGAAAAGCAAATCAATAATCACTCAAGGGAAGAAGTGGATTCTCTCCAAAATAAATACACTTCCTGTGTCCATAGAGAGATGTAATGTAGGCGTGGCCGTTTTCCTATAAAAGCATCAAGGTGTACAAAGTCTAAACAACTTATTTCCTTGCAAACAGTTTGTGTTTTTTTGTTTTTCGTCTGTTTTCTTGCAGTTGTCCTTGTGTTAGAAAGGGCCTGAGTTGGGTTTGTTCCTTCAGATCAGGACAGCTGCTTCCATCCTTGACCGGAGTCTGACGTGCACCGAAATCCTTCGCCAGGATGGGCGCGAGTGTGCTTGATTCAGCTCGCACACAGTCTCACACACACACACACACACAGATGCACTCACACCTTTACATGGGTGGGACGATCATTCCTGGGATTGCTGTTGGGTGGAAAAAGAAACAGAGGGAGAGGGAAAAAAAGAGGAAAAACTTTTAAAACATAGCCAAATATTTCCATCGTCATAAAAAATTCCCTCGTAAATACATCAATATGTTTTTCCATCTGTGCAGCTGTGTGACTGCAGCGACATTTAAAACATCAATACATGAATAAATCAGTAGAACAGAGCGGGGACACGTCATCTGAGTTGGCTCTTAGCGATGCCGCTCACACAAACACACACATTTAATTCTGCGCGGGAACAGTTGGCGTATTTTACTGTATGTTTGTGTGTGTGCCTGACAGATTGCATCATGGTGTGTGTTGTATTTAAACCCAAGGGATGGGTGTCAACATGTGAGAGGCAGGGCCCAGCCCAAAGTAACACACACACACACACACACACACACACACACACACACACACACACACTCACACACGTACACAGCAGCCTGCAGAAATGATAAAACTTTAGTTTATATGTTAACGGTGAGTGAAAACTTTAAAGAGAAATGAATTAATTTTTAGCACCAGCATGACAAAACTCTACAAGATGTATTGTTTCAGTCGAGGCTCCATTTTTCCCTCTTTGTCTTTTGTCTCAGCTACTTAGAAGCACACACACAGGCACGCATGCGCGCCATAGGGCAGGTATACTGACAGTATAAACTGTCAAGAGAGTCGAACAGCTGTCATTGTTGATCGCTCCCTGGTAAGCTGCCAGTGTGTGATCACTGAGTGTGTGTGACAGAGGAAAGTGTGTGTGTGTATAGCTGTAAGTGGGGTGTGTTTATTTCAGCTGTGCTTTGAGACTGAGCTTTGAGTTCCCACACCCCCGCACATGCTCTCTCCACACACACACACGCACGTGCACACGCGCAGGCATGCACGCACACACACACACACACACACACACACACAGATAGAAAAGCAAGCCAAATGCACACACAGCTAAACAAAGCCAGTGATGTTGAGAAAAAAAAAAAAATTCTGAGACAAATGTCTTTTTTCTTGTCTTTGTAAATATCTAACTTCCTGTCTTTTTCTCCAACCAATAGGAAGGTAGGGAGGAGTTACCAAGCAACAGAATGGCTGTGGGGAGGATGGAGAGGTAGTGATGAGAGAGGGGGAAGACAGAGGTAAAAATACAGACAAGGAAGGTATAACATGATAGGAGAAGTTGGGTCAAAAAATCAGGAAAGTGTGTGAAAGGTTGTTCAGAAACAGAAGTACAGGATGTGAAACCTGACAGATAATTATCACTTAACTGAAATTGTTAAGTTTAGCTAAAGTTGCAAATGCAGTTAGTCAGCAGAGTTGAAGGAAGAGATAGTTTAGGGACATACTTCAGGTGAAGGCCAGGCCTTGTAGAGAGCTGGCTGTTGAATACTTGCTAGAGTCCACAAATGTTTGATCTGGTAGAGAGAGGCAGAGACGAAGAGAGAGACAGAGTGAAGGAGGGAGATGGGAGAGAAATGAAAAGGAATGGAGAAAGGTCAGAGGTGTAAAATGAGGATAGGTTAAAAGTCAAGACAAAAGACAGGAGAGAGGAGAGAGAATGAAAAAAAAACTGTTAATCCAAAAGGTGAGGCAGTACAAAATTGTTAATTTAATCTAGTTTACATTTTCCTAACACATTATTCATTAATAACTGCCTTACAAAAATGATTGTCAGTCTGAATGAACACATGACCCTTTCACATTGTACTGAAAAATGTAACTGAGAGCTTCAATATTCTCATCTGTGTGTCAAATGACAACAACGAACAATGAAAACAACACTTAAACGGTGCAGTTTTGTCAGTTGACGGTGACCTAATAATGTCGAAATTGCACCAGAGAAGCAGCGTCTGCTGGGGAAGTCCTGCTCAGCGGCGTCCTCTGACTGGCTGCAGTCATGGTAAATTACCTTGGAGCCCGTTGCCGTTGGCGCTGGTACAGGAGGGCGGAGGGGAGGAGGAGGGCCTGACCACTGGAGCGAAGGCGGACTTCTGCTTAACGGCCGCCGACACCATATTGGCCGGAGAGAAGGAGAAGACGCCAGAGGAGGAGGAGCAGTTGGAGGGGAGAGAGGTGGAGGAGGCCATAGTGGGACTGGATGGGACAACTGGGGAAGAAAGGAGTACGGAGAAAGAGGGAGGGAGAGAGGTGAAATGAAGAAGAAGGAAGGACAAAGGGTGGGAAAGAGACAGATTATGGTTTGTTCATTAACCATGACACTCCAATTTATCGTGTCATCATTACATTAGACAGATGCCCATTGTTTAGGAATGAGATGGGTTCCACTTAAGTATACTCTTCTGAAGTCAGTCTTCATTGCATGTTCATTTTCCGTCATCATCATCAGTGAGAAAAATACCAGCAAACAAAATCTCACATCTCTCTGAATCCCTCTCTCCCTCTCTCCCACTCTTTGTCTCTCTCTCTCTCCCTCTCTCTCCCTCCCTCTCTCTCTCTCTCGCTGCTAAATGGAAACGGGATGCAATTAACCAACAGAGGGAAAAGAGGTGTGGCTGTCAGATGAAAGGCCACAAGGGATGCAGGGAGGAGATGGAGGGAGGACAAAATGGAGCTGTGGGTTGGTGATTGTTTTTGAAGACACGGAGATAGAAAGCCCCAGGGGGGCACACACAAGATCTGAGACTTTCACTTTCCGTCCACACATATGAGTAGGTAAGCCACATTTGCATGCATGTATGCAGCGTAGAGCACCTGTGATTAAACTGGTAGACATGTAACTGCGTTTTGACGTAGCTTGGTGGCAGCTTCGTTAATTTAAAACGGTCATGTGTTTAATGAGAGTAGAGGAAGATGTTTTTGTACAAAGCAGCTAAAATGACTCTATAATAAGCACCTTCAGCACAGTTTGGTTCAAGTCCTTCCTGAGCAAAGTAGCTGATAGCTTGCAAAATGGTTATATCACCCCGGGTGTAGTGTGTGTGTGTGTGTGTGTGTGTGTGTGTGTGTGTGTGTACTCGTGTTTGTGGAGTACATGTTCACATGCACACTCACTAGCATAAGGCGAGTTGGCTGCAGAGCCGTTGAGGAAAGTGGGCGAGCCTCCCAAGTTGGTCATGCCGGTGTTGTTCGCGTAGCCGTTCATGGTGCTGGTGACTGAGGTGTAACCTGTCTGCTGAGGCGTGGAGCTGGGCACGTAACCGTGAGGTGACACACTACTGCTGCTGCGCACGAAACCTGCAGGAAGCGAGGTGGACACTTTTTTTTTCTTTCTAAGAGAAAACAAGGGTATTTTGTGATATATATTTGATGACAAACTCACTGCCATTGAAATTAACCTACACTATGATGACAAACTCTCTCTTACCCTGATTGGCCTGTGTGGGCTCGGAGACGTTGACGGACAGTTGCCCAGTGAAGGAGTTGACCCCCATCATGCCGCTGTGGGTGGAGCCGGAGAGCTGGGTGTGTCCACGTGGAACGCTGTAAAGAGCTTCTGCGATGTCCGCCGCACGCTTCAGGATGATCTCCTACAGGAAGAGGAAAGCACAAGAGTGATTACCCTAAAAATGACAGCAAAAATAACAATTTATCACTTCTCATGTGGATGTTTGTGTGTGTGTGTGTCCTTACCTGGTTATTATGGGGCAAACCATAGAGGGCTTCTACCAGGTCGGCCGCTCTCTTCAAAATAACCTCCTGGGAAAAAGTGAGAGAAAAATAAAGCTTGATTTGCTTCAGTTTGTATGCAGTAAATACATGGCATGTAGCATTCTTGGATTTTTTTTTCTTCTTGGTGATCATAAGTCTGAAAAAAACATCTAAATGAAAATTCACCCATACGTTAGACTGAGGTTTTAAATGTCTGTGAAAAGATGCACAATTTGCACAACAATTACTCATAAAAGTTATTTAAAACTCCTTCCCCTCAAAACCATCAACCGACATCCATTTCGCCATCTATTCAAGATAAACAAATTGCTCTTCACTCCTTTTAAAGGCAGATTATCTGCTGTCAAGTCAAGTGCTTTTATGCGTCTCTTTTCTGTGTCTAAATGACATTTTAAAGTGACAAGTATTTAAAATATACTCTACAGTAAATCTAAAGTGCTCTGCAGGTTCTTCTGCTGCTCAGATCTGACCACGATGATCCAGTGTGAGCAGTTCTCTTCCTTTCCCCCATATTAATGATCATTTATATGATCTTAAATTCTCTAAACAGTGTTTGTGAAGGTGAACAAGGATGAGACAAGATGGATTTGGCGATGAGTTCTCTCATTTCTATTCACATTTTAATCTCTGGTGATGTGATGAAGATGTTATTAATTATTGATACATCTGATATGTCAGTGTCCTCCTCCTCTTCTGCTTCCATTTTCACCTTCTCCTCCATCATTTCATTCTTCTTTCACTGGGAATTATCTCTCTTACTTCTCCCACCCACCAAACCCTTTACAATTTTCTCCTTTTCTCAGTCTCGTTATTGTTTCTCTTTTCTTCCTCACTCACCCACCCTCTCAGCGTCTCCCTCTTCCTCTCTCGGCTCCCACCCCGGGGTCTAAGGTGTCTTGTTTAACAGTTAATGTGTTGTCGTTTTCACAGCGTGAGGCCGCCCGGCGACAGAGAGAAAATTACTCTGTGCTTCACAGTATTAACCTGCACTGTGTGACACACACTCACACACACACACACACGCACTTATGGTTGGCTTGCATGTGTGCTCTCCTGTGAGTTTGTGACTGGTGGAACATATTGCCTCTCCATCAGTGTGTGTGTGAGTGTGTGTGCGTGTGTGTGAGAGAGAGAGAGAGAGAGAGAGAGAGGATGTGCGAGGTCACAGAGCCAGTCAGCAGTTTTAGTGTGCCTGTCCATGGTGCTAAATTCAATCTTTTACACATTATTATGGCCAGGCTGTCTCTCTGTTAACCTCTCATTATTAGACTGTTGAGCTGAACAGCTTACACACACTGACATGCACACATATACAGTGTCATACACACACACACTCACTCACTCACTCACTCACAGAAATCTGATCCTGAATTTCGAGCGGTTCCAGTAAGGCAGTAGCTGATAAACGGGAAGGAAAGATGATCCGCTGGTAACATCATCATTATCAGGTCTGCAGGCTTATGCATCTACATCACTCAAAGCCTCTGACTGCTGGGATCAATGCACTTTGAATACTTTGCTTGTTTACGCCTTTTCATATTTAGATACACAGCTACTCGCATCGCCTAATTAATCTCTCCCAGGTTGCATCTGTAAATAAGAAAGCATTGTTCGTCAGATTACTTCCTGCTCAGTACAAATGAATAATGCTTCCAGCTGCATAGTGGTGATATGAATGAGAATGAAAGTGTTGTTGTTGATCTTGTGGGCTTCATTCGTGTTTCAAAACTGATTAAAAAGTCTAAAATCATCCGACTTTAACACCCTGAGGGACTAAACTTTTGTCAATAGGATTGCCCACAGCTACGATGAAAATACATTTAATTGTAGCACAAAAATTAAAGTAGTTTTTGTGGGTTTTTTTGTGAAATTGGGGATCAATTACATGTTTCAGGTGGTGCCAAGACACTGCAGAAATGTGTGCCTGTTTTTTTTACTCAATGATTTGCATGACAAAAGACGTCTAGATTAAAACTGCGATTAATTAGGTTGAAATTTGAGTGTGTTTTCACATCTAATTTACATGTGACTGCTGGTTCAACAACATTTAAGGGCTACATTTCAGTGTCAGCAGGTCCCAAATACACATTAAAATACAGTTATTGAAAAGAACATGTGTACAGTTCATTTACAGTTCATACTTAGATGTCTAAAATACTTTACAGCCAGGTTTTGTCCAGGGAGCGAGGTTCATTCTTGACCTTTGAAAAATCAGTTTGACAAAATAATCCTAATTTAAAGTCTATTTACTTACTTTTTCAGGAATTTCAGGAACCTTATACCACTTCATCAGCAAATTAAATTTTATGAAATTTAACCCACTTTTGAGCTAAATGTTAGAGTGTTGTTTTTTTGGCATGTAAATCACCAAATCAGTGCTTGACCCTGTCCTTCATGTTTCTGTCCATCAGCTGCTCCCTGGGTCTACAGTTGGTACTGATGAATCATGACACTAGAGTGACAGAAACCAACTCTGAAATTTTTCTTTTTTTAATCACACATTGCTGCCATTTTCTTTGATTCCTGTAAGTGCTACAATAAAGCCTGATTGTAAAGCTTTAATCTCCAGCATTTGCCTCGATTCATGTGATCACCCTACATTGTCAAATATTTATGGAATATACGCCTGACAAGCACTCGTCTGTCATTTCATTGTCATGTCTTGTCAGTCTTTGAAAATAACGTTAAATATACGAGCCCTTGACTTTATTTAGCTCGACGTCAAGACTTTTTAAACACTAAATCTATTCTTGTCTGTCTCAGGTAGATATGTAAACAGACTGGTCGACTGACAGACAGAAGATGAGTGAAAGAAAAGACAGATGTCTGTTGGCTCAGAGACAGAATAACAGGAGGTGTCTAGCTGCTTTTACTGTCTGAGTTATGACCAGCCCTAATGTGATAACCGTACATCACACACACACACACACACACACACACGTTGTACGCATTAGGACAAAGAAATGCTGAGCTTAGTATCTGTGGGGTCAGATGTGTGTGTGACGTGCGTGTGCCGGGCCAGCACAGACATAACACACACATGACTTATTCCTCCCTAATGCTGATACATTAGCCGTTTGATCCGCTTCTAATGTCCCATTAGGGATGCCGTACATGCAGGGTCACACCTTGCACAGAGATGATGTCATACTTCTTACATGTAGGCTCAGAGAGATGTGGGCACAATCACACATGCACACATATAAGTATTGACATGTCTGCACACACACACACACGGGCGCACACACACACACACACACACACACACTTCATCGCTTCTCATCAGCGATGTGAAAACAACGACAGGTGAATTTAAGTGCACATGAATGAGTGGCACAGATATATATTGAGTAGAAAGAGAGAGAGTTTCATGGTTTCTGCGTGTTCATGCATCACCAGGATTACTCATATTGGTGATGCTGGTGACATGACCTCAGCACGACGTATGACATCATTAAAATGAGTCGCACAGAGATGTGAGCTGAGTGAGTCACCAGAGAAATTGAAAATGAACATAAAAACAGGTGAGCGGAAACACACATATACTCACATACTGACACACGAGTGTCATCTGTGCAAACACATCAACTTTTATTTACTAAGAAGAAAATTCACTCCAAAACCTAAACAGTTGTTGTCTTTTAGTGCTGTTTTTCCACCTTTTTTCTGCACTGTGTTGAAGCGTCTACAAGCCAAGAGAGGTAACAGATTTTTGTGCATCTAAAGAGGCATTTGTGCTTCTAAGTTATTGGTCAATTGCCAGCATAGGTGATTAGCAGTCGATTAGAGTGTAACCCTAACACTACAGAAAAGCCCAAGACCACTACATGTAACTTGAGTGTTTTCACAGTGCAAATGTTTGTCACTGTGTACAGTAGCTGTATGTGCACACATATGGATGGATGCTGAAGAGATCATGGTGACACAAACTGGCAGCTGAACACTAGTGTGTGTGTGTGTGTGTGTGGCCAGCAAAATCCCCTCAATGTTCACTGAACAATTATAGAATCGGCTGTCCACTGGTAATCCTCTCATACACTCCACTGCCCTGTCTGTCTGTCTGTCTGTCTGTCTTTCTGCTTTCTTCATAGTGCCTGTAACAAACTCTTATAACTTCAATAAAAGGGCTGATCGATACTCGCAACGAGGAGGCAGGGGTGTGTGTGTGGCGCCAACCATCACCCACCCATATCAATAGGCTCTCACACACTCACACACACACACACACACACACACACACACACGCACACACACACACACACACACACACACACACACACACACACACACACACACACACACACCATAACTTCCTCACATGCATACAGTATCCAAATAAACACAAATAAGAGACATACATAAACAGTCTCTCTCTCTTTCAGACACACACACAAGCACACACAGATAAAAATGCACTTGCACACACAAACACACAGTGACTGCTGGTGGGCAGCAGTAATAAAGTCTCAGGGTTCAATCGACTACATGGCTACACCTTGATGAATTACTCTGGAATGCACACACACACACACACACACACACACACACACACACACACACACACACACACACACACACACACACACACACACACACACACACACACACACACACACACACACACACACACACACACACACACACACACACACACACACACACACACACACATTCCAGCATGTCCCTTATTCTAAACAGAGAGCATCAACAGTACGACACAGCAGCAAAATGAATGTGAACCAGTTACAACTCAAGGTTGTTTATTTAGAAAAGGTCTCAGTTTTAAAGGTGATCAGTTGCAGTGAAAAACTGGAATTACTAGATATTGCTTATCATTAATTGGCTGTCTATTTCAAAGATAATCTGAGCTTCTCAAAAGTTGAACTATTTTATTCTCTTTTTAAACAAAATCTGAATTTTGATATTTCAGCTCTTGTGCTCCCGGAAGAACGTGGTTTTGTTTGGCACCCATTCACCTCTCTATCGTCTGTTGGTTGGATCTGATACCAAATCAATGCATCCAGCTGCTCTGGTGTCATTTTCAGCAGCTTTGTTATTTTCATTGTAGTTTTGCCTGGAAACATCTCAAGTGACATCATGTTGCTTATAATAAGCTTGAACGCTTATCCATGGGAAGAAGAAAAAATATTACCAAGTAAAACGTGCCTAAAAAAGTGCAGTGTTGGTGTTTAAGTGCTTCATGGTGGACTAGGACCAGAAATCATATAGTACAAGTACTCCTGACCAGCACAGCTAAAGCTCAGGTAAAGCAAGATTTTGCATTTTCTCACCTTAAAATTGCCAATATTGAAATGTTACACTAAATGTTAACTCTTGTGTGCAGAGTTAAAATGTCATATTGGATATTTTGGCTTCAGGAAAGTAGCCACCACTTCCTTTACCACACTCCCAGCATGCTTCATGGGAACAGCTCTAAATGTAGGTCTGTCCAATTAGATTGCTTGGATCAAATTATCCGTTGTATAAATAAATTTAACAGCAAGCTTTATTTTCTTGGTCCAGTTCAGAGAAAATGCAGCGAGGGAAAGGTGGAAGCATTACATATGAGTAAGGTGTGTGTCATGTTCTGTAAATTGCTCACAAATCACTGAGAGTGTGTGTTTGAGTGCACATACTATGTGTGTGTGTTTGTGCATGAAAAAGTGAGTCAGCCCTTTTCCTGCTCTGACTCAGTGACTAACACCACTTATGGTATCACACACTTTGGGATGCTAACATCATTTCCTGCCCTGTTCTTTCCTGCAGCGCTCATTGCAGTTATTGCTGTTCTGAAGTTGCTCTAAATACTGCAGGAATGGATATAGCAGCTAAAAGCTTTTAAAAGGTGAACTCTTCTCTTCTCTGGTTGACTTCATTCCTGACTCTTACAGCCTTTTCCATTATTTATGTTGTAGTTAGGTCAAGGCTTAAAAAACACCTTCTGAACCTGTCCGATGCCCCTTAAGAACAACTCCCTATCATGATAGCAGAATAGGAAGACACATACGTATAGTTCATCTCATGGAAAGTACACTGACTCTGTATGAATTTTTTTAGCTCACAATAAGTCTTTCAAATCGACTAATAGTAATTCCAACATTAATTACCATTAGTCTATTAATTGATTAGTCATTTGACAGAAAATAAACATCTATCAACTATTTTCAAAATCTAGTGATCATTTCAGCCATTTGTCAAACAAAGATGCCAAACATCTGATGTTTCCTGTCATTTCATTGTTCTAATAGTTCAGTAAATTGAGTATGTTTGTAGGTTAAAACAAGACATTGGATAACATCACCTTGGGTTCACGGAAACTAGGATGTGCAGCATAACTTTCTGGTGTTTTATAGTATAAAACTGTCAGATTAATAGGTTCTAAATAATTGAATACATTCATTAAGTGCAGCCCCAAAGCACTACTACTTCCTGCATTGGCACTGAATGCTGGCAATGGTCATAAACATTGAGCTGCGGACTCAGCCAGTATAGACATAATTTCTCAGTACTGGGCACAATCTGACCACACTCCACCAATTATCATAATCAATAACCACCTGTGACACTTCCTAAACATACCGTGAACACAAACACTAACCGTAAACCTTGTGACATTCTGTAATCATTCATCTTCGTCGTTAAAGTGAACCTGCAAACAATCTACTTTTTGAACCAAATATATCGCCATCAGTCACTGAATCCTCATTTGTCTTGTTGACTCAAGGTTTTAATACCAGCATTTAAACAATGAACTCAGTGGATGAAGAATAATAATGTGTCGTATGGTGTGAACAAGTGAAAGCAATAAACACTCATGACTAGAAATCCACAAACATTCGAGGTGTGAAGTTTTTTGGTGGGATATTGTTCCCACAGTGATAACGCACATTACACGCGATTGCTAACACATGTGCAGGAGCCAGGGTGTCGGCACGGACATCACGTCATCACCACATCATCACATCATGACTAACGCCCATTCTTTGATGATGTCACAACAAAGACAGCCAATCCTGGACCGGCTCCAGTTGGGATGGGCAGCCAATCAACAGCAGCTGTTTAAAAGGTTAACTGAGTAAGCTTCCACACACACACACACACTCACATATGCACTTTGAAAAGTTGCTCTGCATGTACAGATTAAGATGACAGGGTTTCAAAGCCGAGCTCATCGTTTGGTGCTAATTGTTTACATCTGCCGATCCTTTAAACACTCTGCCTGATCTCCAGCTGACTAACAAATAATCAGATATGACTCTCTGATCTGGAGAAGATTCAAACACTCACCCTGTAAACGGGGTTAAGTAGCTCACACACAGACACAGAGTTCATCAAGAGGTGAAAACACAACCCACAGGAGATTTGAAAACATATGCTGCTTAGAAATATGGAAATAATACATACAAAACAAACAAATAAAATGTAAACAAAAGATTATTTTGTTCTTAGTGTTTAGTGCGTGCATCTCTGCTTGCTTGTTCTTTGATAGTGGAGTGATTCAGTGCAGCTCAATGTAATTGGGAGGTTTCAGGTTTGATCTCTGTACAGTACCTGTCACTTTGAGGTGCCCCTAAGCAAGAGATAGAGCCTTGCTCATACTAGGTGACTGTCCTTTCAAAGCATTAGATAAATGAGCAAGAGGTGACTGTACAATAAACTTTTTCAGTACCTTTGGCAGCCTCTCGGGGTCCCCAGGGTGCCGAGGGATGACCTTCTGAAGCCTCTGGAAACCGTAGTCGATGGTTGGCTCATTCAGCGCTGAAGAAGACAAATACAAACAGAAAAAGGAAGAATTAGCAAAAAGAAAGAAGAATCTCCAGTTACGTCTTCCACGTTATCCAGACTTAAGTTGCTTAAAGATTTCATGAAACAAGCATTTTAGCTTAAATATCTAGAAAACAGTGCATTTTCAGTGGTGACCTGATGCTGCATTTCGGCGTAACTAAAACGACCATAATCAGTCATTGTAAACATTTGAACAATCTTGTTTTTCTGGCATAACCAAAAACTCCATAACTAGCAGCCAATGGTTTACAATTTTACTTTAGTTTTATTTTTTTCTGACCTTTGAGTGAGTAGAGTATTTTGCTGTGTCACTGGTAAGAATCTAATTGAGTTGTAAAGAAATAACACTGTAGTTCAGTAGCATTTAATGTGTGATACAGTATAGATATATTGTGATAACTTAGTATAATTATCATAAGCGATGAGTGACAACGAAACAACAAAGCATCATTTGGTTGGTAGCCTCCATAAAATGATGTAAATCTTTCCGCAACTTAAACATCCAGTAAGTGGTTTTTGGGCAGCAGAAACAAGCTGTAAACACAACAGTGACATAAAACCTCATATGGAAAACATGTTAGCAAACAATTGCATATCCAACAGATACGGAGGAACGTTATCACTTCTTTGGCGTCATAGTTATGTCCAACTGATAAAAGTAAGTCTAATATTTACTCTCTTTTACCTCTGTTTTGGCCTCCACCAACTCCTGAAAGAAATATCTGCCCCTGTAGATGCTAAATGCTTTATTTTGTTCATCAGCTAGTGGCTAACTTAGTCTGCCTGATGTGTGGTGCAAGACAGATAGCAGTATTTATAGTTTTTGTCCTGCGAACAGCTGCCTGCTGTGTCTGAAAACTATGTAGATGAGAGCTGTGAGAGTGAAACAGAACAGAAAAGGGGCACAAAAACCAAAACAATGAGCTGAAAGATGCTTTTAAGCTCCGTAGAGCTGAAAAGAACTGCTGACTCGACTGATGATTCTCTGTGAACTTGTCACTACAATTGACTTCTTTAATAAATAATCAAATGGCCCAACGGTAAGTTAAACATATTAATTAAAGCCATTTTAAGATTTCCACCATCCCATCACAAGGATGATGTGGCTGTTTTGCCACTCCCTCATTTTTACTGAAGGGGAAACATGTACAATCAAAACTTTCCATCAGCCTTCCTCTTCCTCTCTACTTTCACCATCCGCACTTTCTAGAAACTTTTTACACCCTTACCCTGTTATGCTGTAACTGGAGCCTGTTGATTTCTAGCAAATTCCCAATGGTATTATATATTGTAAAAATAGATACTGACCAATGAAACCTTTATGGGAAAAATGTCACTTCCTTCACTCTTATCAAAAATCTAAATATGGAGATTTTCCTTAGAAGATTATAGCTTATATGTCTAGACACATCTTTGATGCAAAAAAACCCCTAAACATTAATATTATAACGACACACTATCAACCACAGATACTGAGAGCTTCCTCCACTTCGCCCTCTGTACTGCCTTAATCAGTTTCAGCTGGTTTACGTCTGAGTCAATTATCCTGTTTTATAGCTTCAGTATGAGTGTTTCAAAAAGAACGTGGTAGCAGATAGCAGGTGTTAAAATGTTACACACTGCGCCTTTAATGCTCTGGTGTTCAACCTGAGCCTGCACACATGATAAACAGACTCAGTATCACAACATCTGTGCCAATCAGTGGGAGGGATCTGAGTGGTGAGGAGAGAGGATGACATCCCATTTTGTGACATTTTGTTCCCAAGCACCACGCTGGTATGAAGTAGGTTTTTCTTTTTTTGTAAAACTGGGTTGGAAAATAATGAACCTGTTCTGCATGATCTGTAAGAGCCAACAGAAGCCTGCAGGTTAGAGAGGGGGGCTTGTGACTGTAAGGTCGGCAGTTCAAAATCTGGCTGGGAAATCTGTAACTGAGGAAAGCACATCTTTCCACAACTACTGGGAGATTTTCTCTGGATCTTCTCCA
This sequence comes from Pempheris klunzingeri, assembly GCF_042242105.1. Taxonomy (NCBI): domain Eukaryota; kingdom Metazoa; phylum Chordata; class Actinopteri; order Acropomatiformes; family Pempheridae; genus Pempheris; species Pempheris klunzingeri. The sequence continues at coordinate 15,454,530 of NC_092025.1, forward strand.
GTGAAGCTGCTCAAATTGATCTGTGAGCCTGCCAGTATGAAAATGTGTACATTTTGTTTTTTCTTTAAAATGTAAAGATATGGTTTTATTTGTCCAGTTTTTGAGATATCTATCTGCAAAAATGCGGCTGACACACCAATTTAAAAAATGGAGGTGAATTTTACTTGTGCTGTTTAAAGCAATAAAAAATTACATTTAACATATTCAGCATTATGAAATTCTGACTCAACTTGTAAAATCCTGATCCTGATCCAGATTCAGTTAAACTAAATACCATGACAGGTTAATGAGGAAATAGTTTGGGAGAAATTACCCTTTAAACAATTTCAAACTCTGCTGTTCTACTGTTAGGATCAGTGGTAGCAGTGGTGCACACTGTTTAATGCTACATGCACATGTGAAGAGAAAGAGACTTGATGGAGTAACTAATGCATCTGTATGATAATAACACTGCAGGCATCGTCTAAAACGCTTCATGTTCACTTTAATGTCACAATTACATTCTTCTACAGTCTTTATCCAATCAATATGTCAATCAAGTCGAGCTCTGAAAGCTGTGTCAGTCAGGATGATGGTTTAAAATATTGTGTGTGTGTCTGCATGTGTATTTCTGTGTTTATTCATCTGTACTAAGCATGTGTCCTCACCCCACTGCTGAGGCTCACATGCTAAAGTTACGGCGTGTGTGTGTGCACGCGTGCATGTGCGTGTGTAGGTGTGTGTGTTTGTGTGTGCACGCGCGCATGTGTGTGTGTTTGTGTGTGAAGTGTGCAGCTGGAGTGATATTTGGTACTTTCCACATCCAGCACTGATAAATTACTTGCAGCTGAATGTCTCATGTGTTGTTTGCTATTTTCTTTTAGCATGTATGCCTGAGTATGTGTGTGCTTGTGTGTGTGTGTGTGTGTGTGTGTGCTTGTGTGTGTGTGTATGTGTGTGCGTGTGTGTGTGTGCTTGTGTGCTTGTATGTGTGTGTGTGTGTGCTTGTGTATGTGTGTATGTGTGTGCTTGTGTGTGTGTGTGTGTGTGTGTGTGTGTGTGTGTGCGTGTGTGTGTGTGTGGGTGTGTGTGTGTGTGTGTGTGCATATGTGTGTGTGTGGGTGGGTGTGTGGGTGTGTGGGTGTATGTTTTAGATGTATGTCTGTTTTATTATCACATCACACCCAAGTTTCTGGTTTCTGTTATGTCCTAAACGACTCAATTTGTTAGCAACATAACTTCATAAATTGTAAGCTGTAAAAATACCAGATGTCAAACTGTCATGAACAATACTTCCAAGTAAAACTTGTTTTTTTTTTAAGATTCTGGATTAATTCTGATTTAGTGATTTATATATCATAATTACATCAACATGTTTGGACAGAACAGAAAGTGAAGCAAGGGATAGTTGAAAGTTCAGGTGAGAGGAGAGAAGTAGTGAGGTGAGAAAAAGGAGGAAGGGAAAAGAGAAAAGATGTGTTAAACCATCCAAAAAAAGAAAGGAAAAAAAAAACTGTGCTCAGTTCTGGTTGAGAAAAACAAAACTACAAAAACAGCTGCCTAACAGTCGGTGGGATATCAACTGTCAGAATTAACTGCCAGTGTCAGATCCACTCTGTCTATACATCTCTGGAGACGTTTAAACAATGCCAACTTTAATGAAACACACACCCACACACACACAATGTACATAACAGGATGACTTAGAGTGGTTTCGATGCCATGGGCCTAAAGTGGCTCCAACCGACTCTTTATTAATAGAACAATATGTTCCTTAAATCATTGGATGGTGAGTGAATGCTTGTGTGTGTTTATGGCTCTGAGTGGGTCTCTGCGTATGTGTGTGCTAATGTGTGGAGTGTGAGTCTGTGTGTGTACTTTGAACCCGAAAGGTCAGGTTTCTCCAACGATTTCTTGGCTTTTTTTTCTGCACAGAAACAGAAATAGTATCAGTGTGCAAAAGTCGTCTAATTGATTACACATCAGCTGTAAAAGGCATCGGTAATACTAGCCAGAGTCCGTCCACAATAGAAACGCTGGTCACACTGACACCTACAAAGTCCAAGTACACATCTCCAACCTTCCCGATGGGTTTCATTGTTATGCCTGCTCAGATGGGAAAACAGAAGGGTAGAAAATGCTCAGTACTCCAAGAGGAAACCTTCCATCCAGAACAGAGTATATGATCATATGTATAAAGTAACATCTAAGCACAAATGCTCTGTTTAGTTTACGCACTGGGCGTTTCTCTCAGACAGGTATATATGTTTGACTCCTGCTCAGAAACTCCCAAAGAGGGTATCAATTACTCAAATATTCCTAAAGGACAAACAGGGTCTTGTTTCCCCAACAATAATACTGGCTGTGAAACGATTCTCATGGAAGTGTTGAGGGAAAGTTCATCTGAAGGCAAACAGTCCAAGTTAGACAAATCAGTGAGCATACCGATGAATTTTGTGGTAGAGGAGATGGAGAAAAGAGATCTCCTAATGACCACTACATCTGGTAACTCCTTCAATAAACAGACGGTCATGTGAGTATTGTTTTAAGACAGACAGAAAATGTGAACTTGTCCTTTAATGTCAGCTGTCCGCTGTGCTGAAGGGGATGGTGATATTTTACCTGTCTATAAACTCTGCTGTATATTAAAAATACATATAGGATTACAACTGTGAAAATCACTTGTGTAATTAATGTGTGCGTGCGTGTGCTTTAAATATTTAACACAGATTTTCTATCAAACATCACTTAGCAGAGAGCATCAGGGGTCAAAATCAAAGTATTGACTTATGAACTAAAATGATTCATAATTTATCAACTAATACTACTTGGGGCAGGTTGGGGAGCGACCGTGATCATGGTGACTGTGACAGGACAGCAGGAGACACGTTACTTCCACCAACATGCCACCATTGCTGTCATTTCTCTGCTCTACTCTGCTACTCTTTTGATTCTAATCCACAGTAAGGAGGCGTTTTAACTGAACCTTTTTTCAACCAGGACGACCCTCACAGAGATTTCTGTTTCCAAGAGAGGCAGCAACAACAGTGACTTTCAGACTAACAACATTAAGAAAAGACAAAATGTGTAACAACATCAGAATATCACTACTAGAGACCCTCGTGTTATGTCTTTGTGCAATGTATTTGCACTTGACAGGCACTAATTGACTAATTGACAGCTGCTTGTTTCCAAGTTGGGACATATGAACAACATATGTCGACATGTGATGAGTGAAGTGTCTGATATTAACACGTAGAGTAATATGCAGAGTCCTAAAAGCTTTAGCAGATGATCTGGCGACTTGAACCTGTTTTATCTCGACTTATTCCGCCACCCTGCTGCCCATGAAAGCATCTCTGCATGAATCCCTCCTGCTCTCCTTTACCTCCCCTCCTCTTCTGCTCCATCTCCTCCCCCCTCTTTCTTCACTACACCTTCTGCCACTTTCATCCATCCATTCCGCCATCACTCCACCTCCAGCCTCGCTCTTCCTCTCGGAGTCCAGAGCTGCCCGCAAATCAATACTCATAGAAGTTTCATGAGGGCAGACCCTTCGTCCACTCCTGTTTCGCAATAAAATGTGAACAGAGGACGGAGACAGAAGAAGAAAAGGAGAGGGGGAAGTGGCAAAGAGATGAAAAGGGGGGAGGTGTTGTTCTTGTTTAAGCTGTAGGGATTTCTTATTTGCTTTTATTATACAATGGTGACATATTTCCAGTCATCTTCTGGCAGCGTTTAAACTAAAGAGTGCATAGAGGAGAGAAAAAAGTGGCTACAGGGAAAAAAAGGGTGAAGCTGGGTGGGTGAAAGGACGCAGAGGGCTGATGTAGAAGAAGAAGAGGAAGAGGAGGAGGAGGAGAGGAGGTGTGGTGTGGTGAGATCGATTCCCTGGCCAGCCAGCAGTTCAATACCACTGAATTATTGCTTCATTCTTCCCCTTATGAGATGAGATCTCTTTCTCTAGCTCTTCTTCTCTCTGTGACTTTCTGCGTGTATATGTGTGTATGTACATGTGTGTATCTGCATGTGTGTATCAGTGTATGTGTGATCCACTTATGAGCGGATCAATACTTTACAATCTGGTTTTAAAAGTCCACCTCTCCGACTGTCTTTTTATATGTCTCCGTCTTTTTTTTTTCTGTCTCACCCTCCATTTTTCAATCTCTTTTATTCTCTTTATGTGTGTCTGCAGGATGAAAACTAAATTGCTTGTGAAAGAGAGAAAAGTCTACAACTGTGATGTTTTTTCAGCTTTCACTGAAAGTTTCTTCTCCACAGCTGATCTATGAATCTCCTTATGCTGCTGCATTGACAATAAATCAGCTCCATACACGTGTGCCTGTGTATGTATGTGCGTTGTGTGTGTTTGTGTGTATGAGAGTGTATTGATTGTTACTTTGTACCATTGTGCGTTTATAGGAGTGTGTGATGTCGAGAATGTTAATTTTTCCCACCAGGCCAATGAATAAGCCAAACTACACAATGTATATGTGCATGTATGTGTGTGTGTGAGACTGTGTGTGAGACTGTGTGTGAATATATGTGTGTGTGTGTGTGTGTGCATGTGGTAGACCATCTGTTTACCAGACTACTCACCATCTTTCCCTCATATCTGTCTGATTTACAATTACTTTCAACTCCTGCCCCTGTTTGAAAGTGTGTGTGGTAAGTTGTGTAAGACATGACCCTTTGCATGTGTTGCTCTGTGTGTGTTTACGCTGTGTGCCGATGCATATTTGCGCGTGTGCACTTGTGAGTACGTTTAATTGCTCGGTCCTTACACCCAGAGGCAACTGTGGCTAGAGCACTGAAAAACCACAGCAGCCAATCAGCTCTCACCGCCGTGACCCTTCACCAGTGACTTCCAGAGAGAAGTCGACCTTGAGGCGGGGTCGGGCAACCGCAGTAACGGATCGCGTTTCCTGGGTCACATGTTGAAGCGATCAGCCAATCGCGAGGTCACGGAAGGTCATCTCTGCCCAATAGGAGAAGCGGTTGGACACCAGACGGACCAATTACCAGCCTGCTAGCCTCAGGGTCAGACTAAAGATGTTTTGACTGAAGAACATTGAAGGAGGCAGGAAGGCCGAGTACCTTTGTCCGCACAAAGAAACCGGGACCGGGGCATTTAGACGACAATTAACACAACTCACCAACAAAATCCCTCAACATCTCAGTCTTCCAAACTTCGTCAAAATATTTAAACAAAAATAACGTTCCAGCACTTTCCAGAGTGCTATGAAGTCCATTTCCTCCACTTTACATTGTTATATGAGATTGGTGGAGCTATTTTCTTTGTCTATTCAGTCAAACTGTTTGACTTCTTCTTCCTCTATTTTTCTTTCTTTTCTGTTGTTGCATTTAATTGTATTTTCTAATATTATTCTATTTATGTTATTGCTGTTTTTTTTAATAAAACATGCTACATGAATTAAACTTGTCCTGCCTTCATTCAGAACTAATGATGTGGCTGAAGCTTGAAACACAGAACCCATCACTCCTTTTTTTTGTGGCATTTTTCATTTTGAAGAGGAAATATTAAAGCTTTCACGAACTTGACACCAACATTAAAACTGACAATTTATCCATGCTATCTTTTTTTCATCTTCATTGATCAGGCTTAAATCCTCATCTTTATCTTTGGTTAATTGGGTCATTAAATGTCTCGCACCCCAAAGAATTTATGCAGCAGCTGTTTTTCTTTTCTGTCTCTCTCTCTGTGAATGACGTCATCATTATGGTGTGATGGAGCCATGTTGAGCGGATCAATACCAGACATCACATCACCTCCATCCATTTCCACATGTATGTGCGAACAAATTGAGCAAACACACACACACACACACACACACACACACACACACACACACACACACATGCTTTCTTCCTCTTTCTCCCCCTTTCCCTCCTCTACTGAATTTAGCAGGAAAACACTCATTCACAGTCAACAGTCCAGTCAGAAATCACACACACACTCTTTCCAACATTATGTGTGTTTGTGTGTGTATTTAACGTGTGTGTGTGTGTGTGTGTGTGTGTGTGTGTGTGCCTGTGTGTGTTAGTAAACTGGGTGTTCTGGATGATTTCACTAATAGTTTCAGTATGGAGGGCTATAAAGAGCAGACTGTTTAATTGTAGCTGGTTTTAACGAGCCTCTGATTATGGCAACATTCTAACGAGTGCGGGTCGTTAATGTTGACTAATCTACAGTCATTAGTTCAACACTGTCTGGCCTGAGAGTGAACTGCAACTCATAGACGCTATTTACACACATACATGCAGACACAGTCAAACACGCACACACAGAGTGGCATATGCAAAAAATACATTTATAACAACAAATATCAAAATAAAAGAAGAAAAATCACAACTGTATGCTTAAATCAAGAGCTTGTACAAGCGTGTTTGCATGTACGGCCGACCTACCTGTGTATATGAACCTTCCTGGTGTGCCTTTGCAGAACTGTTTGGACTTGTAAGACAGAGTGACCTCAACGACCCCGGGGATGTGTCTGGGAGGCGTCTGCACCCGGATGGCGTGCGGCGTGATCAACTACAGAAGGAAGGAAAGGCAGGAACAAGAGTCAGTTCACAAAGAAACACATCGCCTCATCGGGATCAAAAGCGAGGTGACAATGCGACTGGTGCTCGGTCAGTTGTGACAAAGTCACTACAATCACTGGGATAACCTTTAGAGTTTCTTTGACACCAGACAACTTGATTTTTTGCTGGGAGGTGTTGTTTACTCCAACTAAAACACATCTGCAGCAAACAAGCAAAGAATTGTTTTTTCCCCCTGGAAATCTGACCCTGGATCCAGTTTTGACCATCACTGTATGTTATTCTTTGAGTGTGTTTTGCAAGAGTTTTCTTGCTGGAGCTCTACTCTAAAGTTTATTTTACTTTGTGGGTTGCATTTACACTTGTTAATGTGGTGAAAGACATCTCTAACTGAGCTGTATTTACATTTGGATTTGGTGCATTTTTGCATTAATCTGATTACAGGCCCTGAATCTGAATTTGATGCTTGCAGCGAACACAGTTTCCTTTTTCTCGTTTTAGCTCAGATTGAAAAGGAGATGCTCATATATCCAATGTATACATGGATATGTGGAGTTAATGGACATGTATTATTTGAAATCCTGTAAACAGACATGCTTTTTGCTTTCGGGCTTTTGATCCACAACAGTCTATTGTTATCTCATGTGGATTGGACCAAATGTTTGGCATGCCACAAAAAATGAAAATCAACAGGCTACTTTAGATACAATCAGATTTTCCAGCGTCCGTGCTGATACCAGGTGAAAACGAGTAATTATATTGAGCTGTGTGTGACAAACTCAACTTTTTACCATCACAGTTTTATGGATGGTTTTCAAAAATAGTTTTTACTATTTGGCCAAGATTTGGGAAAAATCTGTAGGTAGGAGGGACAGCTGCAGACAAACAAAACTTGGCAAACATGCAATCACTTTCCACCAACAAATTTTTCAAACTGTGTTTTTTTGCTTCAGAATCAATAATCAGGTTGAGTGCAAATGAAACATTTGGTTGGCCAAAATCCATTAGAAGCCAGTCTGAGGAACGCCTGAGAGCTGAGTCAGTTTGAACTGAACTGAACTGAGACTCTGTACACATGTTAGTGTGTGTAAGTGTTGCTCTCAACACTGTAAACAAACCCCTCAGCTCTTAACACACACACACACACACACACACACACACCCCATCCATGTATGCCAGCATGTGCACACACACACTCGGTGTTGTTGTTGGAAGGGAGCCATGGTCGCTCGGCGCACACGGTGAGTGGAGTCAGAAGACAAATAAACATTCTGTAGAGGAGTTGCGCTGGGGAAAAGTACGATGGTGAGCTCTGTATGTGTGTGTGTGTGTGTGAGTGTGTATTTTTGTGAGCATTAAGCCGATGGCTATCAAAATCTGCTGATTTGATCAGTATTCCAGAGAGAAAGAGACAGAGGGAGTGTGGGTGAGGAAGGTAGAGAGGGGTGGCGGTCGCTTGTTGGTGGGGACTCATTAGAGAGGCAAACCTCATTTAGACAAACATTAACACACACACACACGATCACACACAGTTAAGAGCCCGACCATGAGGAAAAAGTATGTTTTCATATTGAATTACTTCCAACGGTCCGAGGGCAAAAACACACCGTTGAGGGGTTGAAACAACATCGAGACAGGATGATGATTGTTGGCAAACTGACCTCGCTCCAAACCAGCATGGTACCAAAGATGACTTGGAGACCATCGAAGAAGTTGTCTCCTATGATGATGACTGTAGCGCCCCCTGTAGTCCACCCCTCGCTGGGACTGATGGCTTTAATGCAGGGAGCTGCTCCTAGAGGCAGGGGAGTAGGATTATAGAAGCCAAAAGAGAGAAGGGGAAAAAGAGTAAGACAAATATTAAATCTGAACAAAATAATTGTGGAAAAAAACCTACAATATCAACATTCACTCTTGAGAGGACAAGTCATGGTTGTAGGAAAACATTTGTTTCCCTGAAAGGCCAATCACTCTCTAAACAGGGAGGGAAATCTGGCTTGAAGCCTCTTCATCCCTGTTGCATCTGCACCTCATATTTCTTCATGCTACACCCTTTGGCTTCTGGCTGCGGTCCAGATCATCACACCATACTTATACACTCAAAACACTGCCAACTCAAAGACTGAGTCCTTTTCAGTTGGCCCTTCAGTGGTGAGGTTTCTCTTTGTAAACTGTTATACAATAGCGCCGTGAGAGAATAAATTCTGGGCTTCTTTCAGTGGAGTAGAGGAGGACTTTTTAGACACAACGAAATCCAGCAGAGCAGAGAACGTATAGTCAGAATAACCAAATTTAACCCAAATTAAAAACATCAGCTCCACTGTAACACTATTTCCGTGGACCATGAGATGAAGTTGAAAGCTCTGAAGCCTTGTATGTGAAGTTTTAACAATAGGAAAGAACATGCTAAAAAAAAAACAACTTAGCAGACACAGATGAACTGCTAAAAAAAAAAAAGATTTACGCACTTTATTAGGAGACCTCTTTCAAAATACCTTTTTTAGTTATTCTGTGAAGATGACAAACAAACTCAACCATCATGTTGACAGACCCTGTGCTGTTCATTTACTGTTTGTTTAGCCCAAAGCCTGGCTGATATGAGATTACTGCATTTCATTTTTGAAACTAATGATATGACATGGATAAAAACACACACAGAAGGTTCAGTATGCATCATAATACTTCAAACAGAAAGGATGCAGCCAGCTTTATGTCACTTCAGTGTTGTGTGAGAGTTGTGTGTGTAAGCTTGTATCCAATCCCATATCGCAACAATAAAAGCTCGTCTGTCAAAAGCCAACTCTCCTCAAAGTGTGTGTGTGTGTGTGTGTGTGTGTGTGTGTGTGTGTGTGTGTGTGTGTGTGTGTGTGTGATTATCAGTATTCATCTGAATTACAATATCCCTTAGTCTGGGTTTGTTTATGAAAAAGAAGCATAATCATATTAGATCTAGAAACACACACAACCACACACAGAGTATCACACCATGCATTGTGTGTGTGTGTTTGTGTGCAGTGGGTTGGATTAGCCAGATGGAGGGGCAGGAATCACCTGATAGGATTAAACCATCAACCATCTGGTGGCCATGCTGCTTACACTCACACAGATTCACACACACACACACATGCACACACATGCACACACATGCACACACACACACACACACACACAGGCTCTTGTGTTACCGTGTTCTAGGTAAGACTGCGTTCCTTCCACTGGGTCGAGCCTGCGGGCCCGTCGGCCATGTTTGGAGTTATTGTGGACAAACATGTTGTCTGAGACTGACAGGACGTGTCCCTCCACGCTCACCGTAGTTGATACCACCACCTGGAGAGGAGCAGGAGATGGGACAGGATGGGGTGTGGACAGAGTGAGGGGGAAATAGACGGGAGGAGGGACAAGGCCGCGATGAGATAAAGGAGGAGAGAGTTGGGTGAGACAGGTTCAAGAAGGGGAGGAAAAGGGGGAGATGAGCAAGGAGAGGAAAGAAAGGAGAAGTTGGGGGTTAAGAGATCATTGTGAGGAGGAGTTAAAAGCGTGAAACTGTGAAAAGCTCTTTAAATGTAACCCGTTATCACTGCTATTACAATCACCCTCAACACTAAGTCATTGTGACTGGACTGTGTGTGTATGTGTGTGTGTGTGTCTGTGTGTGTGTGTGGTGTCTATCCTCTTCTGTTCAATAGTTCCTGATGGGTCCGGCCCTTAATTATCTCCCAGGGAAACAGAGCTGTCTTCTGTGGTTCCACTACAATAGAGCTGCACAATTAGAGGCACAGATACTGTCACACACTTACTACCGTGCTACTCTCTCTCTCTGTCCTATCTCTCACACACACACACACACATGCACAGCACAGACGCAACATGCATGCACATGAGAACACACACACACACACACACACACACACACACACACACACACACACACACACACACACACACACACACACACACACACACACACACGTGCCATGGTAATAAATCTATCAGTATCTTCTGGGTGTTCAGTATCTCCACTCAGCCTCAAGTGGTGTCTTCCTGATTGTGTTGTGGCTGTGAAGATAAGGAAATAATAAAGACTGCGCTGCCTTAAATCTTATTCACAACCCCACCACCTCCTTCCTTTCTTTCTTTTTCTTTCTTTCTTTCTTTCTTTCTTTCTGTGTGTATATTTTTGTTCTGACTAGTCAGGGTCAGGGTCTCATGTTTCCTGTAAAAGCGCTGATAGCTTATTTACTTACACAGAAACACACACACACATTCCTGTGTTTATGTGTTACAATAACCATGAAGTTATGTGTGTCAGTGTGCGTTATGTCCAGAGAGGACACGGGGAAACGACAGCTACAGAGTGAGTGAGGGAGAGAGGGACGTGAAAACGCACACAGGAAAGGAGGAATGAAATGGCCAGAGTAAAAAAGCGTATTGGTTTTTACCTGGAACCTCCTCATGTCTCGAGGGTTTCCTGCATTTTTTAGACAGTTCTGGTTGCACTTGAGGAAAAATTTGAGGAAAAATCTGTAAAGACAGAGAGAACAGGCAATATTTGAGGTTAAAAAATGAGCATCAGACCAAGGATTGCTTTCATTCAGAAAATGTGAATTCAAGCTCAACATACAGTACAGACAGAACCCCAAATGCAGACGGAGAAGTTAATATTTCATACTGTTGGAAAGTCAAAATGAATTTCCTTGCGGAATTTCCTTTAGATATGTGGAACATGGTTTTTGTTCTTAAATCCACACCAACTGAGACTGCTTTGAAATGCCACATAAAGGCACTGGAGGGACATACAAGGAGAGAAAAAAAGCAGCTCACTCCAGCAAAACTGGAGTGAAAATATGTGACTATGAGCCAGTTTAAGTTTGAGATAATCTTAGCTTTGACCTCCACTTTTACACTTTTGTGAATTTAACCTTCAGTAAAGATTCAGAAACAATTTCAAGTTGTTTAAGACTTTGAAGTCTTTTATTGCAAAAGTGTTTTTCTGACACTAACCTTGATGTCAAATCATTAAAAAAAAGGGGAACTATGTTGACATTGGGTGTTTGAAACAGGACCATATGTCATGAATCTATATTATAGAATAAATCAAACACACAGATGGCCAACAACAGCTAACAAACACATCCAGGTTGTGTTTTGGTGTGAGCCAGCTGGCCAGCCTGGCACAGGCAAGGAGGCACACGCTCACAACAACGCAGACACACACATTTTCACGTTTACATGTACGTTTGGTTTGTCACATCTGTGTGTGTTACAGCTCAATAAAACCCTTGCACAACCTCACATGCACGTTTTGCTAAACCTTTTCCACACATTTCTCCTTCTTGTAGTTGCATCATGTTTTTGTGCACAAGAGTGTTTTGCTTTTTTAGAATTGCTTGAGTTTCCTTTTATTGCGTAGAATTAGACAGAAAGAAACACACCTGAATGTACAAGGCAGCACACACAGATAAATTCCAAAGCACCTAAAATCCTCAGCAACTCCACAAACTACACCCCCCCCCCAAAAAAAGGATCATCAAGTGAAATCTTCTCTCTATCACAACCAAAATGTTAATGTAAGTTTAACAAAAGTATAACCTATTACACGTGGTTTCATCACATTGTGTCCACACTGTATATTAAAATTGATACAGTGAAACTGCGTACTTAAATAATCTGAACTTTTTTGCAAGTCTGCATCACCTCCATTCCTTCGTGGCAGCGCCTGGTGCTCCTCTGTTCAGGAGATGACAGCACTTGCACTGGACCACCAGAACAAAGCAGAGGTGTGCGCTTCTGTGTGTGTGTGTGAGTGTGTGTGTGCAAACATGTGCTCCATGTGTGTGTATGTGCGAGTGTATGTGTGTGCAGCACAGCCCAGTGGCAGGTCTGAGTGTAAAACTCTGCGTTAACGAGCTCAGGCTTCGTTAGAACACTGGCGCTGGGATTCTGCATGCCTAATTATCATGACCCCTCACCCCTGGGTGACAGCCTATCACAGTGGAGGACAGCCACGGTGACCCCTGCTGACCTCCCACTGTCTAGTCCTTCTCACAACACTAGCATAGCGTTAACACGAACACCTCAGCTGACCCTCCGCTGTACGTTTCTGTGTAAAGGAGGTTGGTTGGGAGGCACACACTCTCCTGCTCATCTGCCTGAAAAATGAAAAGACTAAAGTAGTGGCGGGAAATGGTTCGGATTTTTTAGAAATACTGCACTACAAGTAAAAGTCCTGCATTTACAAATCAGATAATACATACTTAAGTAATCAAACTGAAAAACAGCTGACAGAGTGTTGAATTTAAAGGATTTATTGTTTTAGCTGGTTCAGGTGCTGCTAAAAAGTCAAGCTTACAGTAAGTAAACTGAAATTTGCCTCTGAGATCAGTATAACGAGGCACAAAATGGAAACAGATACACAGATACGACACGCTGGACCTTGTCAGGCAAATGGTACCAATGATGACGATGACCAATCACATTAATTTACTCTTTCATAATCAATTTCATTATAAAATTCAGAGTTTCTTGAGTCACGGTGGGTGGCTGACTCAGTTTTTGTTGCCACAGCAATCCCTGGCCTCATGTTACTCTCACACAGTGTGGTATACTTATTTGAAACTGGGAAAAAAGAGCAATACTCTAAGTTAAGGTTTCACAAAAAGTAGAGAAAAAGTTGGATCAGTCTCTTCCAAATCTATTGTGTGTATCCTTAAATTAATAAAAAACCAAAACAAACATATTTTGATTTGAAAGTTTTTGGAACTTGTACTGTGGACTGTGGAAACGTGGACTTCTTCTACTTCTCTTTTACTGGCCTTGTTGCTGGCTTCATTCATAAGCATAGATGTTCCCTACTAATGGATGACAGCTCCTCAGGGTTCCTTACGTGCTTCGAGTAAATGCATGTCTTTCCACCTTTGCTCTGTGGTCACTGTAAACCTATGTCACCCAAAGGTGAGGGAGAGATGCTCTTGTCTCTGATGCTGCACCTCTGATGCTGCAGAGACAGTGATGACTCAGTGTTTTCACAAACCAAATAATTTCAGTCTGTCGGTGGCTTAGCTCATTGGTGATCTGATGGTATCGCTCGTTATTTTTCATATTTCCATCTACTGCTCGATCTATTTCCTCCTAGAGTGTCTTCTCTCATTGATTGCCAACAGAACATATTCCACATTTTAATGCAGTATGTGTACATTCCTCTTCCCCCTTCACTTGACCCCATCTGGCCTAATCAACTCTGCTACAAAAAGGCCCCGCAGCTACACACACACAGGCACACACACACACAGACACCTTATGTGAATTGATTGGCTGGTCCAGTCACTGGTCGTTAAGAGGCCTCCAATTAAACCGGGCAATTATAAGAGACTGAATGACTGTGGGGGAGGGGAGCAGTTCCCCCCCTCTCTCCACTATCTCACTCCCTCTCTCAGAAGCACGATCATGTTCAAGTGATAACAGCGCTGTTGACCTTTGCTATGCTGTGAGTACCACACTCAGAGAGCTGACCCGACACCATCCCTGCATGCTGCAAACACACAAAGAGACACACACACACCATCTGGGCAGGGGAGTGTAAGAATGGTAGCGAATGGAGAGTAAAAGAAACAACGTAGGAAGAAAGAGAAAAGATAACACAAGCTTCTTACTATCTTTTTACACGATTATTATTATGGGCATTTTGCCTTTTTTAGATATCCACAGTGTAGACGGGAAACATAAGACAGAGCGAGAAAAGTATATGAAAAGCAACAAGAGGCACCTGTCAGAACTGAGCTTTGTCACCACTAGTCCACCAGGCCAAGCCCACGCTTGTCTGTTTACTTAGTGAGTGTATTGCCAGACAAGATTGTCAATATTGGATGATTTTGCAAAATTCTGAATAACATTCAATTCTGTTTTTGTAATGTCAAAATTTTGGAAAATTCTCACTTTCTACAATTTCTACACATGGCAGCTACAGTATGGTCACATTTAGGCAAAGGTTGTAGGAAACTATGGCTACACTACCGCCTTTTTAGTCCTCTGACCAAATAATCTCAAATCTCTAACAATCTCTGAAAGGTTTTTGCAAGCTGACAAACTACAATAATATAAGAAAAGGTCAGAGATGTTAGCTGAGCAGCAGCCTTTTGATCGTATCAAGGGGCAGTCATGCACAGCAGTTCAATAAATGCAATTTAAGCTGCTAGTCATGGTAAAGAAGGTGTTTTAAAAAAAAAAAAACCATGTTTCATATGACACCCGAGGACAACCTCAAAAGGTTTGAATTACAGTCAGTAAAATATGAAGGCTTAATTAAATCGATGACTCCTATTTAGTTCCTGTAAATGAATCATCATGACGATGATTGTTGTACGCAAGGGTCTGCAAGCACATGTTACTGGATCCTTATCAGTGTCAGTGGTTGCATCTGTGCTTTAACTTCTATGACAAATCAAAATGTCTGCTGTGAAATGGATTTTTTTTGGCCATCGAAAAGTCAATGACATACTGTATGTTCATCACACTATACTGTACTGTAGTGTCATACAAATCTGATATGGTGAACGTGTCAGCAGACACTGATTACTTACAAATCCA